>NC_135482.1:13531645-13619145 GCF_052094955.1 Ictidomys tridecemlineatus | reverse complement strand
CGGTTCTCCTGCCAGAGACTCCCCTCAGCCTCCTGCTCAAGCCCAGCCTTCCCTGGCCAGTGCAGCCGATGTCCCTTCTCGGGTCTCCTCCGCAGCCTGTGCCCCTGTCTGGAGCGTGCCTGGCTGGGGCACGAGGCCCGCTGCTGTTGGAAGCCTCTGGCACCTTGCTGTGAGCTCTTGGGGGAGGGTCGGGGTTTTCTGTTCTTTTCTATGGATTTCCTGCTTTCTGATCAAGAAGACGCAGCTCAGTGGCTACTTCCTCAGCCAGAGCAGAACTCGTGTCCAGGGACAGCGGTCTGGGGGCTGAAGATGGCCTGAGGTGGACGTGCCCTACCGGCCAATCGTGACACTCGATTTTAATGCTTCAGCCAATCCGATGCCAGGGGGTATCGGGCGGTCAGTGTCAGAGACCAAATTAACAGTGGGAGGGGGCTGGTTTTCTCTGTTGTCACAGCCAAGGCAGAGAGGCCACAGCTGGCTCCCGTCTTTCTGCCCTGCCCTCCTTAGCTCGTGGTTTCTAGCCTCAAGGTATCCTCACGGTCCCACCATGGCTGCTACAGCTCCAATCATCACTTGTGTATTTTAAGGAGGACAAAGAATGATGAAAGATGGGGAAAAGAGTGCCTGTGGGTAGAGTCAGCCCTTCCTTGAATAGGATTTATCCCCTCCAAGACTCATGTTGAAATTTAATTACTATTGTGGAGGTTTGGGGAGGAGGTGCCTTTAAGAGGTGATTAGTAACCACAAGAGTGGGCTGCGGTGCCTGCTGCCCTTCTGCTTTAACCACCGTGTTCTGCAGCAGCACAAGGCTGCTAGGCACAGGTGCCTTACCTCGGACTTCCAGCCTCAGGAGCCATCAGCTGAATAAACTTCTTTCTTTTATAAATTACCTGGTCTCATGTATTCTGTCACAGTAACAGAAAACGAACTAAGACGGTGTGGAGAGATGAGTGTGAAGTTTGTGAGTGATCAGGGGCCAGACCAGGGAGGGAAAGACGGGCAAAGTCAAGTGCGCTGGAGGCCCAAGATCCTTTCTGCGTGTGTAGAAAGATGCTGGGGTGCTCCTGGAAAACGTTCTCTCCAAGGCCACTTACCGAGCTCTGGCTCTGGAGCTCTCTGTGAAGGTAGAGTTCACAGGAGCTGTCTGCAGAGAGAATTGGAGGGAGATTTGACTTTGTCCTTGTCCCCGGTCACCATGCCAGCAGGCTAGACCACCTGGGACCCACCCCTGTAACGGGGACTGGACACACTGCGGGCTCTGTATTCCTCAAAGGAAACCCAAGGACCTGGGGAGAGAGCTGCATCCCCTTCTGCAGTCGGAGCTGGCTTTGGGCCGGGGTTGGGGGGTTGGCCTTGGAGAAACGGGGGGTGAGCTGTGAGTCCAGAGGGAAAACCAAGGGTGAGCTAGGCAGACAGGAGGCCCCCACCCCCGGGCTCTGCTTTCTGTGCAACCGGAAGAACTTCACTATTTCCTACTTTCTAAGCATTTGCAAGGCAGGAGCTCCGTCTCCAAAGCAGTCCAGAGAGGTGTGAGCCGTTGACGACCCTGTGGCACCCGTGTGGGACGGACCCAGAGAAACTGGGTGGATTTTCTGGCCCCTTCCTTGATAAGCAGGGAATCCGGGAACCTGTCCCTTGGGGCTGCTGGAGGGGTGGGCCAGGGTCCTCCCAGGCTGACCTAGGTGGTGGCTCAGAGGTCCCTTTGGGTTCTGACCTCAGGGAAGATGGGGTCTGGACTTGGGCAAGGGCCACACTGAAGGCCCTTGTGGAAGCGCCCCCCATTGAGGGAAGTTAGGGGGCCCAGGAAATGCTTCTGACACAGACCAAAGGAGGCTGGCTTTGAACTCGCGATCCTCCTGCCTCAGCCTCCTGAGTCGCTGGGTTACCGCCAGATCTCCCAGTCACAAGGGCTAACGGGAAGCCTTCACCTTGCAGCTGCTCTTAGTTTTTAGCCAATGAAAGTCTGCTTTCTCCCCCGCCTCTGAGCGCTTGGCATGGGTAGCCGAGGCCACAGGGTGCCATGTCCGTTCTGGTCCTGGAGGGCATGAGGAGGTATGCCCGGGCTTCCCCGGGCCAGGTGCAGAAACAGGGTCTTCTTATGCCATGTTTTTACAGTGACTGTCACCCCCCCCCCGGCCATATCCTTAGAACTTACTAGGAGTAACTGTGGTGTTATTTCATCCCCCAGAGCATTCCAGAAGGTTCTGTAAATCTCCCTGTAACTGCGACCCTTCCTTTCTTCACCTGAGCCGGGGAGTGGCTGCAGCTGATGGCGGAGGACATTAGGGCGTTACTGACCGAGGCCGCCCTCCTGCCTTGGGGGACAGTGAATTCAGTGGCGGCCGGTTCCACTCGGGGGATTTCACAGAGCCACTGGGAGCCCGCCCTGTCCTGGGCCGGGGACTATGAAGTTCACTAAGGGTTTCTGCCTGCGAGGGTGTCACAGGTGACCATGCCTGTGTCATGAAGAGTAGTGGCTTCCAACAGCCGTTTCATTTTGACCTTGATGGTGTGCGTCGGGGACCCAGGTGGGCTCCGCCGGGTGGCCACCCACCCCCCGCCGTGGCGCCCGCGGAGGCAGCTGGGCCGGAGGGCTGGCTCCACCGTGGTACCTTCACGCTGTTGACCCTCTGCACATGGCTGGGGCTCCTCCCAGCGTCACGGTCTCAGGCAGCGGTTCTGGCTTCCAAGAGGCGGGAATCGGAACCCTGCAGGCCAGCTGAAGGCCACGTCCTGAGCTGGCACCATGTCCCCTTCAATAGCGAGAGCCGCCCACCTTGGGGGAGAGGCACGGTCACCCTGCCAAGACGCATGTGCCAGGGGACAACCTGTTGCCCCTTTGAAAAATACAGCGGGCTCCAGAGGACGCCAAGACGAGCCGTTTAGTAAGTTTCATGCAGGGCCACGCCCCAGACAAGGGAGGTGGCCACGGATGGGAAAGGGGTGCAGAGATGGGGTCCCCGCCTTGATAGTGGTGGGGAGGGGTCCAGAGGCTGTGGGAGAAAGAGGCCGCTGAGTGGGTGCTGAGAGGCGGTCTGCGTGTTTACGTGTCTCTGGGGGCTCCTCCATCTAAGTAGACACGGACACGCGCGCCCCTCCACCACCGCGTCTGTGTTTCTACAGACTCCATTCAGCACCTATGTGCTGAGCACCTGCTGTATGCCAGACAGCATCCAGGTGCCCAGGCGACAGCGGCCAAGAAGCCGAGAGCTCTCAGAAGAGAACTGCTCGTGGCCTGCTCCCAGCAGTAAACAGACTTTAAACTTGGGGTGCGGCTTCAGGGGTGCTGAGCGATGGGCGGGACGCAGCCAGGGCTGCAGCTTTAGCCAGGATGACCAAAGGCCTCTCGTGGGAGGGGACACTTAGGCGTAAGTGGGGGCAACCTGGGGTGGAGGGTGGTGCAGAGGGAAGAGCTGGGAGACCGCGGGTGCACCCCTGCTTGCCCTGGGCTGGTCCCTGGACCTGGAAACCTGCCCTGTCCAGGCTGTCTCCTGCCGTTCCTGGCAGGAGGAGATTGGTTTCCACCTCGGGAGAACCTGGCCCCACCACATCCTCGTCCTCCAGCCGCTGGCCCCCTTCCAACAAGAATGTGGGGCAGCGTCAGCGCAGTGAGCGCTTTCTCTAATACGGAAATGTGCCCGGTTCCCAAGAGGGACGGTGACTCAGAGCCAAGGTATGGGACAGGCTCCGGGCTACTCACCCTCGTTCATCCAGCCTTACCCAGGTGTCGGGCACGCAGATGCAAAGGTGGAGGTTCAGCCTCAGCCCTTGTGGAGTCTCCGCAGCTTGTGTGACTCCTTGAGCTTTTGTATCCTTTTCTATAAAATGGGTACAGTGCCTATTGTGAGGTTTAGATGGGAAAAATCCCCGACTCTAGGATTGCCAGTTTTACCACACAAAAGACAGGATACCAATCCAATCTGAATGTCAGATAAAGAGTGAATGATTTTTTTTTTAAGTGTAAGTATGCCCCAAACATCGTTATGTTCATCTGACATCCGGTTCTCATTGTTTATCCTATATTTTAACTGGCAACCCTAATCCTCAGCAGGGGGTGAATTTTTACAATGTCTGGGGCTGGGGGTGTAGCTCAGTGGCTAGGGCACTTGCCCGGTGAACATTGTCCCCCACCGAAGCCTGACATTGAGGAGCACGTGCAATCAGTACCGTAGCCAGGAAGAGCGTACCTTGCGGGGGACCGGACTCACGGCGCAGGTGCACGCGGAGCATGTGACAGCACAGACTTCTATCTCTGTTTGGGCTTTTTGAGAAAAATCCAGACTCACCCTTGAAGATTCCTGGCAGCTTGTGTTTTCTGGGAAGACAAACTCTGTTTCCTTCCCTCCAAAGCCAGGTGTGACCTTTGTGGGCCGGGAGACAATCTATTAATTCTGCTCCTTCTCTACAGGCCCCTTGAAAACACAGCGGGACCTGGTTTAGGGTGGAGGCCAGGCTCTCTCCTTTGTGGGGCGTGTATTCCTCAGAAGAAATGATCGTGATTCAATCCTCTTCGGTTTCCCTGGAGGCCCAGAGGCAAATTTGCCCTGTGCCACAGGTTTGGAGTCTCTGGCTCAAAACTAAAACTTACCCAGCGCCTCTCTCTGGGTAGAGCTGAAATCCTGGGAGAACCAGTTGGGAATACTTTTCCAAGGACGATATCTGCCAGACCCATTCTTGCCCTCCCTTGCAGATGGACGCCTTCCCTTGAACACGGCCTAATGGCAGAACTGGAGGGCCCTCCTCCTTTTTCCTGGGCGTCAGGTTATTTTAAATGCAGACGGTTGTTTCTAAATCCCTGAAAGCCCACAGGTCACTGTGGAGTCCTCTCAGTTGCTTCTCGGGACCCCTAGGAACCAGGCACCCTGCAAGGATGGGGCCTGGGGCTGTGGGGTTGGCACGGGGTCTGGGGAGGCGGGAGGGTGCCCCGCGGGCTGTTAAGGCCCTTGCGCACTGTGATGGGCTGTGACTGTTAATCGGTAGTGAGTGCCAGGCCCATCCCCAGGCACATCCCCAGCCCTATTTTGTGTTTTATTTAGAGACAGGGTCTCACTGAGTGGCTTAGCGCCTCGTTGGTGCTGAGGCTGGCTTTGAACTCGAGATCCCCCTGCCTCAGCCTCCCGAGTCGCTGGGATGACAGGCGTGCACCACTGCACCCGGCCTCATCTGTGTCCTGAAGGTGTGTCCTCGTTTGTGACCGGCGTTTCTGCTCTCTCTGCCCACTGTGGGGGGAGACGACTGGCCTGGCGCACTGGGCCATCAGCATCTGGCGGTATGTGGCCCGAGGAACGTCACAGAACCTCCCCCAGGAGTCAGCAAAACCCTGGGTCAGGCTGAGGCCCAGATGCCGATTTGCACGTCCTGCCAATGGGCAGTGGCTCTGTCCCTCCACCGGCTCCTTCACTAGCTGATTCATTTATTCGGGAAACATCTACCTCGTTTCTGTGTGCATGCAATGGGGCCACGGTGCCCCTGCAGAACTTGGTGGCCTGGGGAGGGACAGCTGTGGGAGCTGGCTGTCCCCATGCAGGTGTGGTGGGCTGTTGTCAGGGAAGTGCGGGGTGCTGGGAGGAAGAGCTTCTGCAGGGGGGTGTCCACAGGGATCCGAGAGCTGGGCCGACATCAGGATGGAGGAGGAGTGTGGAGGGGAAGGGGGCGTTCAGAGAGGGTAGAGGGTGCAGAGGGAGCAGCAGCTGCATTACGCACCACCCAGGACGTGGGTGTCCTGAGGACAGTGGGCGGGCACGGAAGAGCGGGGCTGGCCCGGGGTTCCCCAGGTGTGTGCTGCACCACCTAACACAGGTAGGGGCTCCCCGCAGCAAGCCACGGCTCCTCCAGGGACTTCGGGGCCTGCGCTGTCCTTGAAAGTGGCCGAGTGGCACGGTCATGATCAGGTTTGCGGTGCTGAGCCTTTTCGGTGGCTTCAGGGTGCGTTGGATGAGGGAAGGGGTGGGGGTGGGGGTCTGCAGAGGCAGTGGGCATGGAAGCCAGAGGCCGGACTCACAGCAGGGCGTCGGGCCTAGGGAACACCTGCTCCTCGTTACCTCGAGGACTTCTTTCAAGAGCAGAAACACTAAGTGGAGAGGAATGAGGTGGAGGGGGTGGCTCTTGGGCCCCAGGCTACCGAAGGGGCCAGCCTTGGGCCTGGTCCCTGTGCGGCCACCCGGGCTCAGACATCGATCCCGCCGTGGGAGGCCCGTTCGGTGATGGCCATGGGCTGAGCGGCCAAGCCCGGGCCAGGCCAGGAGGTCAGGCCTTTGGCTCGTGGTCAGCTCGTGGTCAGCATATCTGAAGGGCACCTCCCACCTCTCTTCCTCAGACAGTTGGGGGTCCTGCGAAGTGCTGGGTCAGAGCCCGGAGGGCAGGGAGAGCCGTGGGGCGCGGCCTGGGCCCTGGAGGGTCTCACAGAAGTGACGAGCGGACAGTCAATGTCACAGACCACCCGACAGGCGCTCCAGGAACGTTCCAGACTGTAGCTGTGCAGAGAGGCAGGGCCCCGTGGACAGCACGTGGGATCTGGGGTCAGAAAGAAGTGGTTCCAGTCCTGGCTCTGGAAACATTCCCCAGCCGTGATCCTGGGCACATCCCCAAACTCCCCTGAGCCTCCGTTTGCCCTTCTGTAAGGTGGGAGGGTGATGTTAAGTGGTTTGCTTTCTAAGGATCAAGTAGTTCTACGTATGTAAAGTCCTTTGTGTCATGTCAACCAGCACCACTACTTAAAATTTAATTTTTTTATTTTGTATGACAGTGGAGTGCATTGCAATTCTTCTTAGCCATAGAGAGCACAATTTTTCATATCTCTGGTTGTGTACAAAGTATATTCACACCATTCGTGTCTTCACACCTGTACTTTGGATAATGATGTCCATCCCATTCCACCACCATTTATACCCCCTGCCCCCTTCCTTCCCCTCCCACCCCTCTGCCCTATCTAGAGTTCTCTATTCCTCCCATGCTCCCTCTCCCTACCCCATTATGAGTCAGCCTCCTTATATCAAAGAAAACATTCGGCATTTGTTTTTTTAGGATTGGCTAACTTCACTTAGCATGATCTTCTCTAACTCCATTCATTCACCTGCAAATGCCATGATTTTATTCTGTTTGATTGCTGAGTAATGTTCCATTGTGTATATGCCACATTTATTTTTGTCCATTCATCTACTGAAGGGCATCAAGGTTGGTTCTACAGTTTACTATTGTGAATTGACCCAGCACCACTTCTAATATTGTTTAGGATAGGCTAGAGTTTTTGTTTTTGTTTTTGTTTTTTTTGCATCATTGTTATGTAGTTCTGAGAGTTCTGACAAATAATACAATCATGTAACCAATACCACAGCATCACACAAATTAGTTCTACCTCTCCAAATCCCCTCCCCACTTTCTTGTTTCCTTTGTGGCAACTGATTACCTCTTAGTTTTTGCAATCGCCCTTGGAAATTCACACAATTCACTTATTTAAAGTGCACAGTTCTGGAATATTTTTGGAATATTCATGGAATTTCTCAACCATCACCGCAAGCGTAGGCTACCTGATCACCCACAAAAGAAGCCCTGTAATGTCCAGCATTCACACCTCCTCCCTCCATCTACCCCTCTGCCCATACCCCAGTCCCTGGCAACCACTAAGACACTTTCTGCAGCTATGAAATTTTGCCTGTACTGGACATCGTCTATAAATGGGATCATGTAATAGCTGGTCTTTGTGCCAGACTTCTTTCACTGAAGAGAATGTTTTCAAGGTTCATCCATGTGGTAGCATGTATCAACATTCCATTTCTTTTTTCTTACTGAACAATATTCCATTGTATGGATATATTATATTTATATTAAGTTGATGGATATTTGGTTGTTTCTGCTTTGGGGCTATTTTTAATGATGCTACGGAGATAATTCATGTGCAAGTTTTTAATAGACACATGTTTTCCCCTGGAATTGCTGGGTCATATGCTAACTCTATGTATAACCTTTTGAGGACCTGCCAGACAGTTTTCCAAAGTGAACAATTCCGTGAGCAGTGCACGAGAGCTGCAGTTTCTCCACATCCCTGCCAACACTTGTTATTACCTGTATTTTTCATTATAGCCCTCCTAGTGTGAAGTGGTGTATCACCGTGTAGTCTCCCCATACATACCCTTAACTCCTGGCAAGTCACTGACTACTCTCTAGCCCTCCAGTTTTGTTTTTTCCCAGAATACACAGTATGTAGCCCTTTGACTCTCCTCCTGCTGCCTAGCACAGTGCATTTGGAAGTCATTCATAGATGATGTACCTTTTTTGTTGCTGAGTAGTATTCCATGGCATGGATCTACCAACCTAGTGGTGCCTGCTCTCTGCTCTGTAAAATTGGAGGGGCCCCTTGCCCAGATGAATCAGAGATCCTCTGCCCTGGCCAAAGGCTTTTATGGTTCAAGGGACCTTGATCGCCACCCCAGGCTACATTTTAGGAGACCTGGCCCGTGCTTCTTACAGATGGCTCCAAGCTGCAGAGCTGGGTGTGTGGTCTGTGAGCCCGTGTGGGTGGGGCAGATCCACCAGGATTAGAGTTTCCCTGTGCCGTGGCTCTGAGATGCCCCTCGTGGGAAGCGGCCCATCAGGACAGCTGGTCCTTGGAGCCCTGTGCTTTCGCTGTTCACCTGTCTCCCTTCTCACCAGGGGCCCAGAAGCTCCTTGGGCTGATAAACAAAGCCCTTTTCTCCTTCCCTGATCCGTTTTCCGTTTCACAGTAGGCTTGCACCCTGGGGCTTTGAGCAAGTCACCTTCTGCCCCAATAAAGCCGCCTTGCAAAGTGTTAAGTCAGGCGCGAGGGAGACTGGATGCAATGATGGTAACATAATAATGTGCACCTACCGGGGTCAACACCCACCATATCCACACCCACCAGGAAGTCGTCCCGACTTCGTGCAAGAAGCCCCCATCCCAGGTGGTGCAGCATGGATCCAGTGACCCTGCTGGTGAGCAGCTGGGCCAGGATCTGAGCCGCTGCCAGGGTGTCCTGAGCTCCGTCTTCCTGGGCGGCACTTCTTGAGTTCCTTCTTCCACTTGTGTTGAGTTGTCTCCCCCAACATTGTTATGGAGATCTCTTTTCTCATTCAGCAGAAACTTGTCCTGCGCCCAGAGGCCAGGGACGCGGAGGGGTGGGTGCGCTGGCTGTGGTTTCTGTGAGATGCGTGAAAACAAGTAGAAACACGGAACTCAGAAAAGTCCACCCCATGCCACTGAGAAGCAGCTCGCGTCCGCGAGTGACAGGTGGGCCCCGCCTTGGGGGGACATGGCGTAGGCAGTGACTTGCTCAGGTCTGTCTCCCTCCCTGGATGGCAGCTGCAGGAGGCCGGGCTCAGTGTCCTCTGCACCGGGTGCCACGGCCCAGCCAGGATGGACACTTGCAGAATTCTCCTGCACAGCTGCTGGAGGGGGAGTCAGAGGGGACGGAGAGGGGAGAGGAAGCCCCTGTCCCTACCTGTGGGGGAGACGGGAGGCGCAGGGACCCTGGCATCGGGGAACCAGAGCGCTCGGGAGCTATGGCCACCGTGGGAAGGTGGAGGCCGAGGTCTTCCAAGGGGAGGCTTCCAGCTGCCTTAAGCTCTTGGTGGTGGGACCGTGGACGCCGTCACGTCATTACAGGCCCCCAGCCATGTTGACCCCCACGGGGAGAAGTAGCCTGCCTGTGGCCGTTCCTTTAGCCAACAGGGTCCCCAGCCTGTGTGCTCCCCACCCAGCTCCCTCACACAGCCTGGTGACTCTCTGGGCAGATTCTGCCCGATCCCCCCAGGGCCAAAGGCAGCGGCCGCGGCTCAGCAGTGGTCTGGACCGCAGGGCCGCGCGCGGTCCCCTCTGTCCGCCATCCAGTCAGCCGGGGTTTGTTGAGGAGTTACTATGCACCAGGCTCGGGGCTAACGCCCGGATGCTCTCCCACTTCAGAACCAGATGGTCCCAGGGTCGGCTCTGCACTTGGAATCTGACTTCTGAGTTAAAAAGGTAAAACTTAGCTCAGCCTTAACTCAGAGTTAAAAACACAACAAAATTAATAACTCAGGATCTCCAGAACGTTCCGCCACCACGCGCGGGGTGGAACTCTGGCCACCCGTGAGGCCCTCAGGGACAGGGATGGTAGGTGGTGTTTCTGGCTTCCAAAGCCCTTCCTGGGAGAAGAGCAAAGATGCGGGTCCCCTACAGCTAACTCAAAAATGTTACTTGTCTGTGAAATTTCTTCCTTTTCTCTCATTCTCTTTCTTTCTCTCCCTCCTCTCTTTCTCCCTCCTATATCCCCGTCTCTCTCTGTCCTTCTCTCTCTCTCTCTCTCTCTCTCTCTCTCTCTCTCTCTCTCTCTCTCTCTCTCTCTCTCTCCTTCTCTCCCTTCCTTCTACAAATATTAAATGACTCACAGTTTGTCTGAGGCTGTTTCTGAGATACAGCAGCAATCAGCACACATAGAACCGCCTGCCCGCCGTGGAACCCTCATCCTTGTGCATAGAAACAAGAACCTTCTGTAACATAAATCGTGTGGTGCATTAGGTGAGGGTCTGCGCTGCAGAGAAAAATGAAAGCCAGGAATGAGGAGAGTTACGTATTGGGAGATTTTTGACTTTAGCTGGGAAGGCTTCCTTGAGAGAGGGGGATTTTAGGAGGCCTTCCCAGAAGCTGGGGAATGAGCTGTACAGGTAACTAGAGAAGGGTCTTCTAGGCAGTGGGAGGGGCAGTGTGTGCAAAGGCCCTGAGGCAGGAATGTGCCTGGTGGGTTTGCAGAATAATGAAGCTGCTGACTGGAGTGGGTTGACCCAAGGGAGAGCGTAAGAGATGAGTTTTGGGGCTGGATCTTGGAAGGGTTATGGAATCATGTTCCACACAGTGATTCTCAAAGTGTGGTCCCCTGCATCACCCAGACCACCGAATAAGACACTCTGGGTGTGGACTCCACTGTCTGTTGTAAGGAGTCCCCTGGGGGATTCTGATGCCCCCTGCAATGCGAGGGCCACTGCTGTGGAGCTCCAGGGTCACCCTCCCCACAGTCTGCTTGTCCCTTCAATGTCCCCACTGCTGTGGGCAGGAGCAGGTGTGGCCCAGACAGGAAGAGCAGTCACTGTTGACCTGTCCCTGATCCCAAGAAATGCCATCATCCCTGCGTCTGAAAGTTGACATTCAGACTCATGAAAACGCCAGCCAGCGGCCTGGGGTCAGGCGACTGGGTTGCCTGGGGTCAGGCGACTGGGCGGGGACAAGGTGGGAGGCTGGGTGTGGGGGCAGGTGCGAGACATGGGATCAGGGGCCGTCAGGGCCGGGCAGCCCAGGACCTCTGTCCAGGCCTCTCATTGTCAGATGAGGAGACCAAGGACGAGAAGGGGGAGGTGACGCCCGTGAGCCACCTGTGGGGTCACATTGGGTCTTCAGGACCCCCAGGCACCCGCTGCTCTGCCTCAGGGCCGAGGACCCTGCCACTGAGCTGGTGTCGGGTGCTGGCCGTGTGCCCGCTGCAGGTGGGGGGACCCTGCCTGGCAGGGACGACCCCAACAGCAGCAGGCAAGGTTTGGGGATATGGGGTTGCAGACCGCCCCCAGGCAGACCTGTGTCACCTGGGTCACTCAGAGCAGCCGGGAGTCACCAACCAAAGCTCTCGGGTCCTGACCCCTCGTCTGCGCCGGGCTCCAGGTGACCTTTCTTTCCCATCTGGTCGTCTCATTCCCATCTTACAGACAAGAAAGTCAAGTCCGGGAAAGTTGAAGTCCCTTGCCCAAGGCGGGTTCCACCCAGCCCGCGTCCCACCAGAGCCGGGGAGTCCTCCAGTTCCCTCCGCTACGTTCCAGGTCACCTGCCAGCCTGGGACTGGGCACTGGGTTGGCCCTGGCCGGTTTTCTCTCTCCTCTCCCTGCCCACGTCTCTTCCTGGGTCCTCCCTCCTTCCTGCCCTCATTCCTGTTGTAGATTTTTTCTACCTCAAAACTTTATCTGGTGTCCCGCACGCACCAGGCAGACTTGTTGTGGGTTCTGACTGTCGTTGCTCTCAGAAACCCCTCGCGCTGGCGGAGGACACGGTCACACACACGGGCAGTCGTCACCCTGCGCCACACCCTGCAGCTGCTGGAATCAGGGTCTGCACAAAGAGCCACGGGAACAGAGATGACAGAGTCCTTCCCCAGGAGGTGGGAGGCGATGAGACGAGGACACGGAGAGGAAATCGCTTGTCGGGGCCTCAGGGACTGGGACACCCACTGGCCCGCGAGGAACTGCGAGGGTTCTGTTGAGTAGAGTGAGGGCGAGAAGGTGACGTTGCCGGGTCACCAAGGCCCTGGGTGGTACCCAGAGGAGCTGCGAAGGCCCCAAGTCTAGGTGCCCATTTCCTGAACATTGTTGCTAGGCTGTGGTCACCCTCTGTGGTCACCCTCGGCTCCCCTGGCCAGCACTGGCTGTCCCACAAGCTCCAGGCTCCGCCGGAACCTGCTCTGATTTCTCTCCGAGGAGTCAGAGCACTCAGACCCGGGTGCCGTCAGGGAGGACGTGGGACGGGGTGAGCCCAGGTGTCCCGATGGCTCTGGTCGCAGGGGACTCTGAGCCGTGGGAGGCCAGAAGCCCAGGCTGAGCTTCCTCAAGCAGCTTTCACCCCGGGCCCTGGGCAACCGGCTTTTGGAGAAGTGAAAAATACCTTCTTTTCCCACTTCCACATGCACGACCCTGAGAAGAGGTTCCACTGTTTACATCGGCAATCAGAGGAAAAGGGCCCACAGCCCGCCGTCCTGCCGTCCCGCCGTCCTGCCGTCCAGAGGTGCACAGGGCCGACCACCTGGAGGATGTTCTTTCCAAATGTTTTGATGCATTTATCTTTTTTCCTTGCAAAATAGAATCGTAGCACCATGCTGTTGGGTCCTTACTCCTCCCGCTTATGCTGTGACCCTCTTTCCTGGCGTGACGTACGCGGACAGCATCATGTCAAATGGCTGCATAGTGTTCCATCTTGGGGTCGGTTTCCTAATATTGGGCATTCAGGTTGTTTCTTAGTTTTCCATTCTATAAACAGCCTGGAGTCAATCACCTGCAGTGGGACCCTTAGTCCATGATTGATTCCATCCTGAGGATCAGTTCCTAAGCCTGGGATGGCTGGGTTCGACCAGCCAGCTCTTAAAGGCCTCGAATACCTTCCAGAAAGATCGCAGCGAAGGCCATCAATGTTCGAGGGAATGTGACGAGGGACAGCTCCTTTCCCTACACGACTCCTGGTGTCGCTGAAGTGGGCAGAGGGCGGGCAGGAAGGGGGATCAAGATGGTGCTTCTGTTACTAATGCACTGTCAGATCTGTAGCGATTTCATGAGAGCGGCCCAGACAGATGGGCAGTGTGTCGTGCAGCGCGTGGCTGCCCGGTACTGGACCTGCCTGACCTGCTGTACGCACCTCCTCGGGGCCGTGCTGGGAAATGGCGGACCTCCTGCAGGTCAGCGGGGTGCAAGGTCCTTCTAGGAGCTGGCCAGCAAGGCGGAGAGGGAGCGGCAGGGGCGAGCTCAGTCAAAATGCAGGGTCACTCTCTCACTCCCCTCTGAAGCAAGGACACTGGTCAGTGCCTCTCTGTTGAGTGCCTCTCCTCCGCCAGACGCAGGAACTGGGCGAGTCTTTCCACCTCCCCAGGGAAGGAGCAAGTGAGGGCGTAAAGAAGCGTCTTCTGTTGGGAGAATGGATGTCGCTTGCAGGGCAGGACCCGTGGGGAGAGGGGGATCCGCATGCTCTAATGACAATTATAAAATGATATCTCCTACGCTGATTGCTCTCCTCAGCTTTTGGAGACTTTTTTGGAGTTTTTGTAACTTCTTTCTCGTTCTCTTAACCATGAGTGAGTGTCCTGTCCATGCCTGTCTTGTAAATGAGGAGACTAAAGGTTCGAGAATGAAGTCTCCCGTCCCAAATCTCCTGGGTCCTACACGGAGGCGCTGGCATTGAACCTGGGCAGGCTGACCGCCGAGGCCAGTCTCTCAGCCATCGCTAACCCGCCACCCGCCCTCAGCATCACCTGACTTTGGGAAGGTTGATGGTCCTCCTTCTTAGAGGAACAGCCAGGCCTGCCAGCTTGTCCCTGCCCTGGGTGGATGTGTCACAGCCTCGGGCCAGACCTCTGCCAGCTCTGCTTCCATCAGACCCGTTAATTGCTTTTGAAAGAACCACTTCTCCCGAGGCCCTAGGTCCTATGGAACACGCACCGCAGAGGGGACTTTGACAAGTGTCCTTGCTTCAAAGGGGACTGAGAGAGACACTCTCAAGTTCACAAAGTAAAGTTTACGAGGACTCTGTTTTGACCTAAGGACTGTGGCAGCTCGGTAAGGATCGGCTCTGATTTAAGGAGAAAACAGTGAATCTCTTAAAGAAACCATTTTGGGATCAGATTTGGGAGGAGGGATGAGAATGCTGATTATACGTTTAATTGTGTCTATTGCTCTTTAGAGTAAACTCGAAGGAATTAGGTAAAGACAGAGAAACTGAGGTTTTCTTTAAGTGGTTTTCTGGTATTCAAGCAGTTCCCCAAAGAATAGGCACCTCGGTTATAACCCATTTTCTGTTTTAATTGCCTTATAAGCTGAAACTAGGCGCTTTTTTTTTTCTGTCTTAAAGCAGGCAATTTTGGTGTTCCTTTAATTATATGTTGTTGTGATTCTCTTATTCTTTGAACATGGGCTAAGCTATACTAAAAAAATCCGTAGACCTTGATGTGTATGCATTCGTATATCTGATTGGAAAAAACGTTGGTGAGGGAATACAGGACATTTACTGAGAGTCTGGATTCTGTGGGTCTCCAGTCTTGAGGTTCACGGCTGGCTGTATCCTTGATGAGCTGTGATTTGGGGGAAGTTACCGAACCATTGCTCCTTTAATTTCTTGCCTGTAAAATGGGAGAACGGTGTCCTATAATTGTTACGAGGATCTGGTGGCTTCTGGGTGAGGATGAGCTAGGTTATGCCACAGTAAAGCCAGATCCCGTATCTGTGCAAGCCACAATCATTTCTTACTTATGCAGACTCCTCTGAACACCTGCTTGGTTCTCGAAGTTGACTCTGCCTGTTGGCTCAACACATTCCAGGCTGCTTTGGTCTTTGCAGCCCCTTCCTATCAACATGCTCCTTTTTATAACTGGGAAGGACAGATTATGGAGAATTGTGTACTGAGGGCCAAGGCTTCCTATTACAGAGACAGTGACACAAATCACAAACCACCAATCGCTGTTTGTACTTCACTGGCCAAAGCCAGTTGCATGGCCCTGCGTGAATTCAAGGTGGTGACAAGGGCCCAGGAGCAGAGGGCAGCCGGCAAAATTGGTGAGCAGCAGCGTGTCCACCCTGAGATGTGTAGTGCCTGGCAAACAGTCAGCGTCAAATAAGTGAAAGCTTATTTGATAAGTCGCCGAAGGTGGGCATATCAACATGTAAGTGAATGATTTTTCAAGCTGGTTTTGAAGTGGTTTTAGATTTGATCTAAAGAATAGCCCCTGGCATGCTCAGAGAGGCCCAGGTCCACTCCCCTGGGACACGGTGTCACTCACTGGCATGGTGTTTACTCCAGGGCCTGGCCCATGGTGGTCTGCGCCCATGGTGAGGAGCATTAGCAGTGTTTGAGAGTCGGACGGGCGTGGGGTCAGGTGGACTTGACGTGAATCCTGAGTGGAGGACCTTGGCCAGGTCATTTTTCACCTTTCTTAGACTCACAGTTAGTATGGTGAGTGGTAATGCCCACATCACAGGCTGCTGTGATGATTAAATAAGATAGTGTTTAGGGACAGACGAGGTAAGGCATGGAAGACAGCAGGAAACAGTTTTATTTGGCTGCAGCCAGGTTCAGAGGGCACAGATTTTGCTGTAATCAATCAATCCCCTGAACCCCCAGTTCAGGGAGTTTCAGAGTTTTATCCCCAGTGTGTAAGGGGAGGGCTCAGAAGCTCACAGTCTGCAGAAGTTCACATCAAAGCAGCTTTTTCTCTCACTGTTCTGGGCAAGTTAACCCTTCAAGGACAACACCTGAGAAGGGGAGCGCTTCTTCTCCCCTTTCTTTCCTCCCCCTGCCCGCTGTTACCATGGAGCCCAGTTGTAACTTATCTTAAAAATGTAGACATCTCTGTGAAGCCCAGCTCAAGGCCAGAGGCCTGGTTTGCACAGTTCTTCAAACTACTATACTGGATACATGTTTGTGATAAACTAGTAAGGGGGTGTCCAGCGCCTGGAGAGCTGGTATCTTCTCGGCCCGTGGCCAAGTAAACAGGGCGACATGAAAATAGGAAGCTTATCTACAGTGGACTCTTTCGCAGAGACTTTTTTGCTGACAGTCCTAAATCAGCCCTGGTGAAGAGGGCTTTTCTGTGGAGAAAGGGGGTGCCACTTCAATAATACACACAGAGCATGTGCAGAGCCCCACACAAAGCTCAGTGTTTGTGGATGGCAGTCGGTACTTGGGTTGTGGTACAGGGACTGAGCCCAGGGGTGCTCCCCCTCTGAGCCACACCCCCCTTTTTTATTCTGAGGCAGGATTACACCAAGTTTCTTAGGACCTCACTAAGTTGAACTTGCCGTCCTCCTGCTTCAGCCTCCCAGGTGGCTGGGATTACAGGCGTGTTCCACTGCGCCCGGCTGATGGTGAACGTATTTTCCTGAACCTTCAACTTACTTGGATATAAAGTGAGAATATTAATATGTAGCTTTTAGAGGATTGGGGGGGGTCTGAGGAGATCTCACACTTAATATACAGAGTAGACAGAAACACATCTTTTCCTCTTCTCTCTCGTTTCATAATTATGTCAGATTTTGATCCCGATCCAACTGTGGGAGACCATTTGGGATTGTCCACTTTCCAGAAGGCATAAAAGTTGAGGGGATCTCCTGGTAGTGTTCCAGACATGTTCTGAGGAGCACTGCCCATCTCCTTCCACCTTCCCTGCCTCCCGAGGTGGCTGCAGATCAGAGGAGCTGACATAGGGCGGGTCCAAGAGAGCTGCTCAGTAAGTGTCGGTCTCTGTGACCCTGGCCCGGTCCCTCCACGTCACCTCCTCCCCAAGGTGCTGTTCCTGGGACAGGAGGGAATTTTAGGCACTGGGAGTGAGAGGCTCTGCCACCCGGGGAGGGTCCCGCTGGGCACTGCACCCATCACAGCAGATGACCGCCATCCCAGCTGCTGTGGTGAACGTGACACCCAAGGCAGCTGACCCTCCACAGAGGGAAAGGCCAGGCCTCATCCACTGGGCGACTTTCACGGAATTTGCCTCCAAAGAAATGCAGGCAGCCAACAGCCGTTGCCCACCAGAGGCCCACCAAGAGCCCGTGATGCCAGAATGGGGACAGTGCACCGAGGGAAGACACCACGCGTCCCTGACAGCATTGCTGCCTTGATTCCTGTCAAGCCACCCTCACCATTCTAGAACCTTCTGAGACTGTTGCCTCCTCTTAGAAGCTTCCCCTCCCCTTCCCAGCTGGTTGGCCCCTCCTTGCTTTGTGTCCCACTGAACCTCCTGTCAGTGTCTTCAGTGCGTGGCCTCCAGGTGCCAGCCCACAGTGGGCAGTGGTAAATGACCTTGAAAACTAGTTTCCACAGAAGAGCTGAGGTCAAGCTATTTGGATGTAGTGAGTCTCCTGGGAATAAAAGAATAAACTCCTCGCATTCCTCCTCCAATGTCTTTCCCCCACCTTTTTGGTATCAGAGATTGAACCCAGGGGTGCTTAACCACAGAGCCACATCCCCAGCCCTTTTTATTTATTTTTTTTTAATTTTGAGACGGGGTCTCACTAAGTTGCTTAGAGCCTTACTGAGTTGTTGACGGTGGCTTTGAACTTGCAATCCTCTTGCCCCAGCCTCCGGAGCTTCTGAGATTACAGGAGTAGGCCACCATGCCCAGTTCTTCTAATGTCTTTTAAAAAAAAAAAAGGTGGGAGGAAGGAAGGTGAAAAGGGAAAAAGCTGACACAGGAAACAATTCTGCAGGCTGCAGGAAAGGTTGTGGCTGAGGGGAACGGTGTGGGTGATTGATTGGTCATGCCTGCTGGGTTGCGGCTGGAGGAGGAGGGTGGCACTTAATGATAGAGAGCTGCCCTCTCCCTCCAGCCCTGCACTGGCAATCAAATTAGTGGAAATACAGCTTTAAGAGTGAAGGATGGCCTCTTCTTCAACCTCTAATTGAGATATTTAGCAAATGTGTTTTACTATTAAAATGAAAATGGGGTGGAAAATAGGCTTAATTTTATAATCCACATGGAGCGCTCTGTCGACAGAAAATATATTTTTAATGAGTGAGAGGGAACGCCACCCCTGGCATCTGAATTGCTGACTATTGCTGCTGGGTGAGAAGGGGTCCGATGGCAGACCTAGGGACAGGGAGAGGGCACTGCTTTCCACACAGTGGCTCCGTGTCCTGGCTGACCCTGGGCCTCTTTCTTCCCATCCTTTGCTTTTCAGTTGCAAAATTTCAAACCTAGAGAAAAGTTGAACAGTACAATAAATACCTGCATGACCTTGACCTTGAGCTTGACTCTTGGCTTGCTGCCACATTTGCACCCCCCCTCTGGTCTCTACATGCCCCCAACCCACATATTCCCATTTTACCATGTAAGTCTCAGGCATCTTCACCCCAAACGTTCCAGCTGCGTTTCCGAAGAACGTGGACACCGACCGACACTCTCCTGCCTGATGCAGGATGATTGTCACAACCAGGAGATTTGATGTTCATACATAACATTATCACCCCAAGGAAGGGATCAATTCAGTGACACCATCTGCCCTTCAGTCCTTGCTGACTTCTCATCAGATGTCCTGGGAATTTTTATCACCTTTTTAAAATCTAGGAGCTCATGTGTTACATCCAGCTGTGACACGTCTTTAGCCTCTTCGAATCCAGAGTGGCCCCTCCCCCGCCTTTTTAATGTTTCCGCGACCGACTAGAAAAATGGTTGGTGTCTGATGGGATGTCCCACATTTCTCTGATGGTTTCCTTACGGTCCTGTCAAATGAAGTCTGTTTGGCAGGAATACCGACAGGGTGCTTCCTCCTCTGTCATATCGGGAGCGCTGAAGTCTGCCTGTCCCATAACTGAAGACACTTTGGTTACAGCTAGGGACTGCAAGATCTCGCCACTGTGATCCTTTGTGGTTGTTAAGTAATCTGTAGGAGACACTTGGAAATCCCACAAGTGTCCTGTTCCCCAACCACCTTTCTTCCTCCCAGGCCTGTCCGGACCTGAATCAGCAACGACACCAGGGAATGCAGTTAACGGTCTTCTATTTCTTTTTTTCTTTTTTTTTTCTTATTTTTAAAACATTTTATATAACTCATAAAACAGTGCTTGTATAAAAATTCACACAAAGTTGCTAGAGAGCATACAATTTCCAAAAATGTTGTGGGTTTTTGTTACATTCAGTTTTCTAAAGATGCACTCAATTCAATGGTAATATGCAGACATTATAGCGATATTTCATTATCTTTGGTAAAACTATTCTCATTATTTTGTCTCCTCACAGTATTAACTCTGAAGGGGTCTTCTATTTCTCTTGTTCCTTCCGCAGCGACGGACTTGCGTTCCAGAAACTCGCGGGTTTTGAAAACCCTTTTGAAGCTTCGTCCTCCTTCTCACTGTAGAAAGCATAAGCAGAGAGGGTGGGTCTGAGGGTTAATCTTGATAACGGACATGAAGGAGTTTTGTGTAAATGGTCACAGGTTGGATCATTGAAATTCTACCGTTTGCATTTTAGGGAGCGATGAATAAGATGAATGAATCATCTCAGGTGAGGTGAATGCATTTATCGAAGTTGTTGGTTGTTTCCAAAAGAAATGCCCATGAACAGTCCAGGTCAACAAATTTACAAGCATCGACGGAGTGCCCACACAGTGCTCAGCTTGGAGACGAATAACTGAATGCCCTGAATCCATTTAATGCAGAGGGGGAGAGAATGGAGATCATTTGGACAAAAAATAATAATTTGTCAGTTAATTCACTCATTGGTTATTTTATTCACTCAAGAAACCTTTGATGAGGGATTACAATGCTGAGTCAAATAATCTCTGGCTCCAGCCCCAAAGAGCCAAAGGCCTGGTGAGGAGTCCTGTGGCGTCTCCGGATGGGGGGGGGGGCCCTGTAGCCCAACTCCCCTTTCCACCACGTCACAGAATGGAAATGGCAGTGGGCACAGTTCCCCGTGTCCTCCTGAAAACCAGCCTAAAGCCAGGGCCGCCCGGAGCCCAGGGAGAGCTCACCCCACTCTCTGCTCTTGTGAGTACAACCTGCAGCTCGCCCACTTCCCACTCCAGCCAGCCGTCTGCTCTGGGCCAAGATCCTCTCAGGCAGCCAGAGTGTGTTCCCCAGCTGCTCCTCCCATGGGGGGCGGGGGGACCCAGGTGACCTGGGCCCTTTGCCTGCACTTTGCCAGGCAAACTCTCACCATCTGCAGGCGGGCTCCTTGCCCTTCCCCCCCCCCCCCCCGAAGCTACCTTCCCTCCCTTGGTGGCGAAGCTGAAGTCCAGTGGGAACTCTTGTGGGTGGAGTCTGTCCCTTTGGACGCGGAGGTCCTGACCAAGTTCGGTGGTGTAGAGGCTGATGGGTGTGGATGCCAGGGCCGACCAAGAAAGACCAGGTACCCCATTTCCCCGGCCTTTCCTTTCTGGATCTCAGATAACGTCCGACGGTTGATTATTCATGTTCTCAAGTTCACGGACGTCTCAACGTCATCAGGGCAACGCTCTTTCTCGTTTTACGTCTCAACTTTTCTTAATTCTTCTGTGCCTCCACTCCCCTCTTGGTCCCCATCCAAGGTGTTTAGTGCATGTTCCCGAACAGCTGCGATTCTTCGCAGGCGCAAGCAGCGTGGCTTTGTGTGCGTACAGTGTTGACTTATAGAAATGAGGTCGTGCCAACGGGCGGATTTGGCTCCTGCCATTTCCACTCCTGTTCTCCCTGCGGGGGCTGCTGGTTGTAGTGCAGCTTGGCCCACCTTGGGTCAGCCAAGAGGGGCTGAGCAGAACTACAGTCACGCCACCCAAACCACACTGATTTTTAAAGCCTTCTGTGCCCAAGGGGCCAAAATAACGTGGCCATTCCCACCTTCCTAAGAGGTAAGAACTGCAATCCTACCAGGAGTCTAGAAGGAGGAAAAATTGAAAATACTTGGAAAACAGTGCTAAGGACTGTCACGCCAGCGCTCAACCTGTCACGGTCACCCCCAGCATTATCCATTCTTTAGTGACGGGCCTCTGTGTGCTTACACTTCCCCACAGCCACAAACACCAGCCCTGTCATGAATGTCCTCGTTCCTGTCCCCTTGTGGACTTATGCAAATAGCTCTCCGAGATCTATACCCAGGACAGGGATTTTTGCTTCCTCAAGTTTATATATAACTTCATTTTTGATAATCACTACTAACGGGGGCATCAGCCAGGGTCTCGTTGAAGGATTCTTCTTCCTGCCGAGGAGGTTGAAGCAGCCTGAAAACTTGAAGTCTAAAATAATTAATGAAGAACACTATATAAAGAGTCAGAAATATATTCATAAAAGCAGAGCCCCTGATACATCCAGTCCACACAAGAGCTAGAACCAGACAAAGGAAAGATGGTTCTGGGGGTTCATTTAAGGCGGTACATCAAAGGCAGGGATAAGGTCTCAAGGGTGGAGTCTTGCTTCGTGACGGCTTGTAGTCAGCAGGTTGATTGGCAGCTTGGCAGGTCACGCCCATCTCAGATGCTGGGTGGGATAGAAATTCACCATGTCCCTGGGCAGTTGACCAGAGAAAATGTCCCCTGGTCATTCCCAGACACCAGATGTTTCTATCCAATAGTCTTTGATGCACGGTGACCCACAGGTAACCCATAGACGGCTCGTGACATGCTACCATACGGACCTCTAGAATGGCTATACTAGTCTAGACTCTCACTAAGCCTGTGTGAGGGTCCCCATTCACCCATGTCCTCTCCAAGATTTAGGGTTACTCAACATTCTGTTGCTGCCAGTTTGTTGAGTATGATGGGAAGGTCATTGAGTATGATGGGAAGGTCATGTCTAGTAAGTTGGAGCATCTTCTTATCTACTTTTTACTTCTGTGAACTGCCCATTAAATTCATTGACCATTTTTCTGTTGTATTTTCTATCTGTTCCTGTTGATTTGTAGCGGTTTCTTGTGTAGCTGGATGTCATCCTTTGTTGGGTTCAGACATTGCAAATATCTTTTCTGCACTCTGCCACCTCTCTGTGAACTTGTCCATCGTAAGTTTTGTTGAACAGAAACTCTTAATTTGGATGCAATTAAATCTCTCAACATTTATTTTTTTCCTTTTTGATTTGTGCTTTGGGGACCTTGTTGAAGAACTTTTTGTACACTAAGTCCACAGAGATGTTCTCTCACTCTTTCTTCTCGTAGCTTTAGAGTTTTCTTTTCACACTTGACGTTTTTCATCCCCTTAGAGAATACCTTCCAATCTGATATATGGGAGGGATCCAAGTTCTTTTAAGGAGCCAGTTCTCTTGACGTTATTATGGAATTATTCCTTTCTGCACTGAGATGAGGCATTTTTATCCTATATCACGTTCTCCTGAGCGTGGATTTGTTTCTGAACTTTGTATGCTGTTCTGAATAGGGGTCTCTGAACCTTACTGTTCAAATAAATAATCAAAAAAAAAACCCCAGCATGATATTTTTTGCCTTTTTTTCCTGAATTACCTGCTCTGATTAGGGGTGTCTTGATGATCCCCCATAGTGTTGGGAGGAGGACAAGCATGGTGAAACGAACATGAACCCAGGATTCAGGCGAACTTGGTCTCAATTCTGGTTCTACCACTCGGAACCGGAGTAACTTCGTCAACGCCTCCGAGCCTCCATTTCTCTGTAACATGGGAACGAAACAGAAAGCTTGGGTTTTTGTAAGAATTAAAGGCTAGCTTATTTCCTAGCATAGTTCTCAATACATGTTATTTTGATCACCAGCGTCACACATGGACTTTAATGATGCTGTAAGCTGTTTTTCCCGTCCTCACAAGGTGGACATAAATGGGGGACACATAGCCACAGCCACCCAAATGCCATTGCCACTTGTCACTCCCTGCTGGTCCGTAACTTCCTCCCAGTTATCCTTGAGTGTCCCCAGGGTGTCCTGTGTAGGTTCATGGAAGCTTCTAGTGGGCTTTCTCACCAGACCCTATTTCCTCACTGTTGGGGTCTCTTTAGAGCATCTTCTCTGTCCTCTCCACAGTCACCCAATTGCCCCACAGATTAGGGGACCCGGGAAGGCCTGGCACGGTAGCTGCTCCGCTCGGAATGCTGGCCAGGTCCGCTCCCCTTGCCTGGTCATTTCTGCACGTGGACTTTAGGAACACGGTACTTCTCTCCAGTTCCTTTCCCCTCTTAGCTCCTTCCCTGGAAAAAGTGAGAATGAAACAAACCAAGTGTCTGGGCCACAATTAAGGGGAGCACTCAGGGCCAGGCTCTGGGATGGGTGGCCCATGGGGCTGCTCAGGCTGGGCTACTGGACATGTGTGGCCTAAAGGCCGTGGAGGGCTGGCCCTGGGAGGTGCTTCTTGGCTCTCTTTCCAAAAAGGCACCTTTTTTTTTTTTTTTTTTTTATCCCCTACTTTGTGATTTAAGCTTTTGATCCCTTGGTGGTGGCTGTGTTCCGCTGCTGTCTTTCCTGGGCCCTGGAGGGCTGTCAGTCCATGCAGGTGCACACAGAAGTCCTGGACTTGTTACAATGGCCAGGGAGGACTGTCCTCTTCCCAGGAGGGCAGCCACCTCCACTAATAGTGGCCCCCAGGGGCTGCTCACGGAGGGAGCAAGGACCTAGCCCACCCCCTTCCCAGCCTCCCTGGGTTTTGTGTGAGGAACCGCGGCGGCGGGCGCAGTGAATCCAGAACACTCTTCCCCCCTCCGCTCTGTGACATTAATAAAGCAGCTCCATCTTTCCAGATCCCGAGGCCTGTGTGCTGCCTCTGGCTGAATCCCAGCGTGACTAGCAAGCAGGGAGATCCTTCTGGAACTTGGCGATGTCAGAATGAGACTAAACCCCATCTTTAGGTCGCTTCTGCCATACCGACAGGATTCTTCAAATAGCCTCAAGACAGGCTGTGGACAGGGTCCCCACGGACGGAGATGCGGGGAGCCTGCCCGCTTCCTGTTGCTAGGACCATGGACTGACAGATGTCTCCCCCGGCCTGTCCAGCCCCTGGGAGGGAAAGATTTGAATGGCAAATGCAGGTCTAGGATGCGCTTCCGCTGACCGCCAGGTTCCTGTGAAGCTCAGGGGACAGAAAGTAAGGGAGGGCAGGGGGGGGACTTCGGCCCAGAGGCCCAGAGCTCTGTCCGGCTTCAGAGCCAGTGCCCTGATCTCCAGCAGAAATGCCTGACAGGATCTTTTGAAGTCACTTGCTCAGCAGCAGAGCATTCCTTCCTTTTCTTTCTTAAATCTTCCTGGAGCTGGAGAAGTGAATAAATATATGCTCAGGATAATGAAATTGAATTTTTCATTGTTCCTCCATTTCCATGTGGATAGCGTAGTCTATTTTATTATATTTCTATGCTGCGCATTAAGAGGAAGAATGTGATTCATTCTTAAAGCCACACTTCTACCTGTTTGGTCTCTACTCAACCTTGGATGGCAAAGACACTGGGTACCTCTGCCCCATGGTGTCTTTGCTCATGACAGACCCAAGTCACTGAGCACAGCACTTTTTCTCACTGGGCTCAGATGGGACTTCTGGATCCTTCTCAACACTCCTGACCCGAATCGACATGTGAGCTATTCTCTATCCTGCCTCAGAGTCATCCGGTCTTCTTTGTAGTGCTCCGTTAATTGAAGACACTTGGCTCTTGGATCTTACCTTATTAACTGGATACATGGTTTAACGTTTATCATTGTTATTATTTCCATACGTTGCTTGAGAGAAGAATCTGTGCTTGATCCCTGTGCACAGTCCCACCTCTGCCCGGTGACCACGGTCAACACCTGCTTGTGGATCCAATAATGTCTCCCTAGGATGAAGAGGTCAGCGTGAAGCTAAGCCAGGATCAGCTCCAAATTTTACAGGAAACTGCCTTCCCTGAGCCAGAACACAACTTGATGCCTTCCTCAGCTTGGCTCCAGCCAGTGTGTGGCACCGAGGCACAAGGGAATGACCTGTGTCCTCAAGGAGTGTCCCCCCTGAGGGGCCATGAGGTGTCCACCCAACTGACCAAAGAGACACAGTACCCCAGACAGTGTCTCTCACTGCGGCTGGCCACACAGACCTCCACCACCCCTGAGGATGCCACCTACCTCCCACTGGGGGCCTTGGTCACAGGTTCACCCCTTGCTTCCCTCCTGTCTGTCCTCTCTGTCCCTAATGACCCTGTCCCTCTCTCTCTCTTTTTCTTGGCACTTTCCACTGGGGGACCTCTAGGTGTCCGCTGCTCATTAGATGCTCATTGTCTGGCTCTCCTTCCTCTGAGTCTTGACAATGCGTGACAGTCACAGGTGTCCCCCGGGGAAGGGGCAAAGCCACCTCTGCCTGAGAACCGCTGACCTAGAACAACACTGAGCTCATAGGAAACACTAAACAGAATACAGGTTGTGAAATCAGTGGACTCTCTGCCCCTCGGTACTGCCCTGGCTCCCTCCCACTTCCTGTCCCGTCTGTGTGCAGACTGAGAGCTTCCCACCTTGTGGGCTGATGGTGGGGGCAGAGGGGAGACCCAAGAAGCATCCAAAACAGTGGAGGCTCCACAGGAGCCCGTGCTACAGAGGCCTCCCCTGAGCCCTGTTGGGCTTTTGAGCTGTGTCACCCCATGGCCCCATCTCCAAGCCCCTCCAGGGTTCAGATAAGGAAACTGAAATGCAGACCGCAGGGCGTGTGTGACCTGCCCAACCTAGGTCACAGGGCCAGGAAGCCACAGAGAGGGCCTGTGGGTCCCAGGTGTCTGGGCTGCACTTCCCCCTGCTTCCTCTCCCTCTGTGGCCTTGAGAGACGGTGAGCCTGCCACTCAGCATCTTCTCAGCCCCCAGCTGGTGCCTTCTGTTCATGCCCAGTCAATGTCTGGGAGAACCAAAAGCTCAGCCCCCCCAAAAAACAAGTCAGACAGGATGGACGCAGGAGAGGAGTCCACGCGGAGAGCTCAGGAGGTGGAGAGGGCTGGCAGGGAAATGACTGGCGTGTCTCCTGGGCGGAGGAGGCCCGGGCGAGGCCCCTGAACTTTCAATCCATTTCCCTCTGATGGTGGGAGGGGACTGGAGAGGGCCTGGGGGCAGCACCCTCCTTCTCCTTCACGTGGGCTGCTTTTCTGTCCCCCTCTGTCCCTTCTCCCAGTCAGAGGCTTTGAGGGCGGCTTGGTCTCTGCCTTGTCTGCTTCCTGCCTCTCTCTCCCAGCCCCTGCCTGGAGCTTCAGAGGTGGCCTAGTTGTCTAACCCACATTCCCGCCTCCTGCTGCTCACACGTGGGGACTTCCCCCTCTCCTGCAGGACTGGCCCTGAGGCCTGGCTCAGCGCCTCCTCCCGGGCCAGGACCCTCCCCACACCCGCCCCTGGCAGCCCTCTGGGCTCTCCTGGGTCTTTCCAGAAAGACCCTCCTTCGTTGCTCCTCCAGCCTGCTGGGACTCGGGTGCCTCTCCCCTGCCTGAAGGGCTTTAGGTACAAACAGTGACCCCGGGAAGACAGGTGCTTTCTGGGCCCCGGCCCTGGAAGCTGGGCTCCGGCTGGTGGCCTCCTAGTCACAGTCTCTGGGCCTCCTTGTGTTTTCCTCAGCCCCCCCCCAACCCCCCAACATTGAATCACTTGATTTCCCTCCTGCTCTGGCATCTAGGTTCCTTAAAAAAAAAATACAGCAACAACGCCCTCACTGGCTGGGGGCCCTCAGCGCTGGGCTCCAGTTCCTCATTCCAGCAGGTGACACTCATCCCTAAGTTGCTGGAGTCCAAGAAGCTGGGCCGGATGCTCTCTGAGGTCCCTCATCACTTGGTTTCTCTGGTCCTCCCAGCTGCTTCCTCCCAAGGCTCTCTTCCTGCCCCTTGGAGCTCCGTGCACCTCTGGAGGAGAATCCCGAGCACTTACCCTGAGCCCGAGGCTCAGCACCACCAGCCTGGCTGCCCCGCCCCACGTCCCCTTCCCTTCCCCCGTGCATGGCTCCGCAGCCCCGGGGCCCTTGTTCCTGAACATGACCAGCAGCTCTCAACTCTGGTCTTTGCACTTGAGGTTCCTGCGGTGTCCCCCAGACGGGCCCCTGCCCTCGCTTCCGGCTGGTGCTCGCTCACCTCCCCAGACACGCTTCCTTCTTCCTGCCCCCTGTTCTGCGCCCCCGCCGGCCCCTGGGCTCCCTGGCCTGCCTGTCCTCTTGGGGACTTGTGCTGCAGGCATCTTTTGTTCCCCTCAATTCCTTGAGAGCTGAGCTTCCTGCTTAGGTCACCACTGGGTCCCTGAGACCTGGAACTCTCCTGGCACAGAACCCTAGTCCATGAAAACGCAGGCCGGGAACGGAGGGACAGATTAACTGACATTTATGCTGCAGACTCCGTGAGCCTGAGAAACGACTCCTCCTGTGGCCCCCAGCAGGCAGTTTCCTTCTGTAGTCTGCACATGCGCTAATGGTGAGAGCTGCCTATTATTGAGTGATTACTGTATACAAAGCACCGTTGCTGAAGTCAACCCTACCAGAGCTGAATGGGCAAGGTAGTAGTGGCCCCGTTTCATAGGTGGGGGGCTTACGGGGGTAAGGGGCAGAGTCTCCACTTGAGCCCTGACTACCTGAGCCCACAGTCCAACATCTCAGAAGAGCTAATGGATACCACCTGGACACAGAGGTGGGCTGCCCAGGTCCCCGTCAGGGCTGGAGGCCATTCCCCGCACCTGTTGGTCGCGCTGTTCTCAGGGGTCTTTGGAAATTGCCCCGTTTGAGCGTGCTCCTGGGCCCGCCACACCCCCTCGGTAGGCAGCACTTGTTGGGTGACTGATGGATGTCGGGTTCAAGGGCCCGGTCCCCAGGCACCAAGGTAGACTGGGCCTGGGGAGACCGGGCTGAGGCCTCCATGGAGAATGCATCCCAGCCCAGCTTCTCCCCTACCGGATCCTGCTTCTCGCCCTTCCCTGACACGGGGGTAGAGTCCAGGAGCACGTGGAGGAGTGTGTGTGTGTGCGTGTGTGTGCATGTGTGTGTGCGTGGGCATGTGTGTGTGCACACGCGTGTGCCCCACGCGTGCACCTCCAGGGCTCATCCCATCTTCTCCTGATCCTCGGGGACCCAGCCTGCCCCATGGGCCTCTCCCCTGGACCCCTGAGGAAGTGCCTTGGGTCCTGGGGGCCAGTGTGTGCTGGGGAGCTCGGGAATGTCCCTGTAGTGAGGAGGATGGAGTGACCACCGAGTGTCCCTCGAGTTTCTCTCTTGGTCGGGAGTCGTGGTGCCCCCCGGTGAGGTGAGCAGTTCATTCCTCAGCGTTGTCAGCCCCACCAGGAAGGTCTGGGCAGAGGGGGTGACCTTGGGGGATTTCGCACGCAGCTCGCCCAGGAAGGAGCTTGGGGTGGTCGGTGGGAGGTGGCCGGGCGCAGGAGCACTCGGCGTTTCATTACTCACCGTGAGGTCTGCTTGCCCCAGCTCAAGCCCGTCCTGGACGCTAATGCCCTCCTAGTTTCCAGAAGGACCATGACACAACAGATGCTCGAGAAGTGTGGGAAGATAAAAGAATTGGCAGGAAGGGAAGCAGAAGGAGCCCGGCAGAGAGGGAGGGGGACTGTGAGCTTCTGTCTCATGGCAGACTCCAGGGACTGGATTGCTGGTGTGGCACCCTCCCTTGGTGCAGAGCCAGTGCCAGGGTGTGGCATTGCCCAGGATTCTGTCTCGGTCCCTGAGCTACTCTTTGGTTTAGCTGTACTCAGCCATGCGCTATTAACCTGTGTCCCTTAAAGTTGGGAAGTGACAAGTTTGCTCTCTGCTTAGATCTTACCTGTCCAACCTCGGCCTTCCCTTGCTGTGTTCACCATTCAGCATGACTCCCGCCACCGCCACCAATTGCTATTACTTAGGAAGTGCTTGCTGTATGCCAGGCCCTGTGCTTAAAACAATTTATATGCACTTATATTGTGTTTCATCCTTATAAAACTCTACAAGGTAGGCACTATTATTACCCCTGTTTTATAGATGAGGAGCTGAGGCCCTGGGAGTTGAAGCCATTTTTCCAGGACCTCACAGCAAGTGAGCAGTAAAGCCAGGGCCGTCCCAAAGCTCGGCCCCCTCTCCACCTGGAGGAGCCCACCTTGACACCTTGACATGTCTTCTGATAGGCCCTCAGCCCCCAAGAGCCCACCCCAACACACACACATGCATGCGCGCGCGCGCACACACACACACGCGCACACACTCACACACACACTGGCCTGTCTTCTCAGTGTTTCCCATTCACATTCCTATCCTGACTGTTCACGCCCAAATCGACAACTGTGCCGTCTCCTTCCGTCTTTGGGAATGAGAATGGATCTTCTGTCACTTGCGAGCATGTCCCTTGATGAGCCTTTGGCAGCATGCCCTACCTTGTGGCCAGACATTGGGTTCCTCAGGAGGCTGTGAAGCAAGAGTCACTGCATCTCTGCCTGAGGGTGGGGGGAGCTGCCTCTGTTCTTATAATGGCGAGTGAGAGAAGGTGCTAGAAGGGAATCAAGAGGTCTGATTTCTGGTCCCCGCGGCAGGCAGTGTGGGGTGGTGGTTAGGCCTCAGAGCTGCCAAAGCATCCCGGGTGTACCAGCTACCTGCTCAGTGAGTGGCCCTGGGCGAATCGCTGACCCTCCCTGAGCCTCTGTTTCCCTTTCTATTCAGTGGTGCAATCGCACTGTCCTCCTGGGGGGTTGGAAAGTAGATGTGATATTGCACTTAAAGCCCTGGTGGCCCCAGCCAGTGCAGACTGAGGCTCTGTAAACAGTCTTGGCTGTCAGCAGACAAGCCACAAACCGAATCCCCAGCTCCGGCTCCCTCCATTCCCTGCTGGCTCTCTCCCTTTCTTCCTTCCTCATTACTGGACTTACCCACTACGGGGCCTTGTGCTGTGGCATTTGGAGATAGAGCAATGACAAAGACAGACCCGGCCTTGCGGAGTTCACAGAGCCTCTCAGAGGAGCGAGGGTCAGTGGAGCAGGCTGTCGAGAAGCGCTGGAGACGGCTCCCCTCCTTGCTCAGAAACTCTGGAACCCGTTTGCCCCACTGAGCAAGGCCTCCCTCCCTCCCACTGCAGCACCCCACGGTATTGTGTCTGGCTGCAATCAGCAAGGCAGGCAGGCTGACAGCCCCCCACCACACAGCACAGCAGAACCCGCAGGGCCCGGGCAGCCCTGGCGTGGTGTGATGGGACGCTGTGATTCATCTGTGGCCCTTCAAGGACCTGCACTTAGCTCCTGGGGTGCAGAACCACAGGCTGGATCTCCGCATCAGCAGAAGTGTTCTGAGCTGAGCTCTGGTTAACAGACCTGCTGCTTATGGATGGCTGTCACTCACCTGCAATTTTGCCTTTTATCACCAAAGGTGACGGAAGGTTGAGAGCTCTTATTTCAGGGAATGCTTTATGGTTTTCATTACTCTCCTGAATCTCTGCATAATTTGCTGGGATTAGGAATGGAGAGTGCATTTCTTTCTCTGTTTGCATTTTTTCTTTCCATGTAAACCAGTAAAAATCAATAAAAGGCCAACAATGAAGCCCTGTTCACAGCAGAACTTGGCTGCACTTGGACCACGAAGGAGCTGGCCATGTCTTGACTGGGGAACAGTGGCAGGGTTCAAGCATGGTGACCTTGAACCTAGGCTTCTGTGCCTGTAGAGACTCAAGGAGGCCCTTGGGGTTCAGACTACACCCTGTGTTTACAGATGGGGAAACTGAGACCCAGAATTGGGAAATGACTTGCTTAACCCTGACTTACCGAGTGTCTCCTAAACTCCGTGCCTTGAGTCACTGGACAAATTACTTTTGAGGTGTGTAATTAGCTCAAATCAGGGAGTGGCCTTGATTCTTTGTTTATACTTTTTTGCTTTGTAAAACTGAGCTGAGCTGATGTTTCATCCTAAGAGTCTCCAAAATAGGCTGCATGAATGAGTACACAGGATGGTGTGCTGGGAGTCAAGAATGTTCCAGAAGACACGTTCCTATTAATGTCTTTTCATCCTTTTTTAGTCTTTCTGTATTTTGGGTATATTTTATAACAAACCGTATAATACAGCAGTAAAACAGGATGCGACGTACCTACCATAAGCTTCGTACTTATATTTATATCCTATGTATATGTACATAACAATGTACCCCATGTAATTCTATATTAGATATACCACGTATATTTAATTACAGATTACGTATAATAATAATTATAGGTCACTATAACACACTGGGGAGGCATACATAAGAATTATAGAAAAATATGGTCAAGAAAGTTTGGAGATGACTTTTTCTTTATTATTATGTTCTGGACCATTCTATCTAATAGAGTCCCAACCTCGTACTCTCTGTTCGCCCGCCGTCTTTGTCTTCAACCTTTTCCGTGATGTTATACTGTATTTTTGTTTGCTTACCGTCCGTCTCCCCAGGCAGAGCAACGGCTGGAGATGGTTCACTTGCTGCTCTTTGCCTGGCACCAGGAGAGCGGGCTTGGCCCGTGCGAGGCATGCAGTGAATACTTGCTGAATCATGAATGGGTGTGGGGCTGCTGCAGACCTGTCGGGACGTGTGCCCTCCAGCGTGGGCCCCTTGCAGGGTCGGGCAAGTGCAGGGTGCCAAGGGGAGGCAGAGGGGGCATCTGACCAGGCCCCGGGGTCTGGAGAGGCTTCTTCAGGAGGGACCACCTCAGCTGGGTCTTTGAAGGGTGAGAAAGGAGTGGGTCAAGGAAGCAGTGCGCGTGCACCAGGTGTGCCACAGCAAGGGCGCACGGCTGAGAGGGCAGATCTTCCAGAAGGTTCTGCAGGGCCGGTGCTCCATGTGTGCCTCAGCTTCCTCGTTGTTTTAAGGAGTTTGGGCTGGGTCCCACGGGCAGGCAGGACCCTGGAGGGTGGTGCAGAGTGTGGCCTGAGCCCTAGACTGCCTGAGTGTGCCTCCTGGCCCTGTCATTGGCCACCTGGGTGGCTTTGGCAAGTTCCTTCTCCTCCTCTGCCTCAGCTCCATCATCTATAAAGTGGGGATGAACGTAGGGACTCGGCAGGGTTTTGGGAGGAGGAAACGAGCCAATTTCTGTCGATCCCAGGGCAGTTCCTGACCTACGATGGCCGTTCTCTGTTATTGGTTATAATTCATGGAATGCATTTATTGAGCACCATTCATTCTCCCCAGGCAGGAGGTGGAGTTGCTATGAACCATACGTACACCCCCCTGGCATGGAGCTTCACGTTTTCATTAGGGGACAGTAAATGAATAAAGAGATGAATAAGGAGAAGTCGTCCTGTGATGAGATCCGGGGAAAATGAGAGGAGGAAGGTGTGGAGGTGACCAGGGCTTCCTCGGGATTGGCGTCTTTGAAGGGACAGACTCCTGGAAGAGGACTTGCTTGGAATGAGATGGGGTGAGGAGGAGGGCGCCAGCACTGGGTCCCGTGGGGGCTTGTCTGCCAAGACAAGGAGTTCCCGCCGAGAGCTGTTGGAAGTTATAAGCCGCGCGTGAGGGGATTCGACTTCTTTAAAAAAAAAAAAATCCTGCCAGGTGCAACGGTGCACACCTGTCATCCCAGCACTTTTGGAGGCTAAGTCAGGAGGATCTCAAGTTCAAAGCCAGCCTCAGCAACTTAACAAGGCCCTAAGCAACTTAGTGAGACTTTGTCTCAAAATAAAAATAAAAAGGGCTGGGAGTGGGGCTCAGTGGTCAAGCACCTCTGAGTTTAATCCCTGCTACAAAAAAAAAAAAATCCTTGTAGCTGCTCCTGGGCGGCTCATTGGAGGAGGAAGTCCCTTGGGGTTTCCCACCGGTGCCAAGACAGACTTCCAGATGACTTCAGCCACTTGCCCTGTGGCTCCTGGTTTGGGGGCAAGATCAGCCAGTAGGCAAGTGCCCCATGTGGGGCAAGATCCACCCCTGAAGTTGGAACTTCTAGACCTTCCCCACGAGTCCTGCACATGTGACGGGCCTGAGACTGTCACCTTGGAGTCTTTCATCCTCAGCTCTGACTTCCGCTCTGACTTCAGCTTTCTCTTGACCCTCATGGGTACCCTGTTTTGGGAGGCAGCATGATGTTGGGTTTCAAGGAGTAGGTCCCCGAGTTGCGCTGCCTGGGTGGAAGTCCTGCTTTCACCCCTAGCCAGCAGGGTGACGGTGGATAAATTCCTCAACCTCTCCAGATTCTGGTTTCCTCCTCTGTGAACTAAGGATCACAGTCGTGCCTTCACCCATTTTCTGTTGTTGCTGCGGAATACCTGAGATGGGTGATGTTTAAAGAATAGAGGTTAATTCGGCTCACAGTTCTGGAGACGGAGGAGTCGAAGAGCGCAGGCTGGCAATCTGCTTGGCTTCTGGTGAGGGTCTTCTTGCTGCATCACAACATGGCAGAAAGCAGAAGGGCAAGCAGGCGCTTGTAGAAGAGGCAAAACAACAGAGGTGGAATGACTTATCCAGTTCTGTTGAGAATTTACACCAAAAAAGGCTTCAAACCATCCCTGTGGGCTCCATCCCTTAGACCAGAACACGCCCACCAGGCCCCACCTCCCAACATGGCTGCATTGGTTGCAGGGAGTGAACCATATAGCAAACAGTAACTACCCATCACAGGTGAGTTAATATTTATAAAGCCCTTAAACTAGGGCCCAGCACAGAGTAAGGGGTCAATAAGCAATCACTATTGCTATCAGCATTATCTTCCTGCCTATTCAAGGGAAGACACCTGTTCTCAGGCTACCTTTCAGAGCTGCAACAGGATTAATGAGATAATGATTGCCGGTTGTTTGGAGCTTTGCAGAACAAAGGCATGCATAAATAGACATGATTATCATTGTCATCTTTATGCTTTGCCTGGCCTATTGTGGTTGGCTGATTTATGGAAATGGCATGTCCCTAGGTGATCAGAATTAGTGATAAGGAATTCCAGACAGTTCAGGCAATAACAGTGTCTTCTATCTGCTCAGGGTCTTCCATCCTGAAAGCCTCTCGAGGGCTGTGTAAAATGAAGCAGCAAGAGACCACCCCTCCCAACAAGGCTAATCTGTGCAGCCAAATATGCACCGATCCATCCATCCATCCACCTAGTGGTTAGTGTTAGGCCCGGGTGCGCGAGGTGCACTGGGTCTAGACCTGCACACCTGAGGTCCCCAGCGGGTGAGAAGAGAAGTGTACACCTTGCGAAGACAGTGAGAACGGACCTGTCCTGGGGCATTGGCAGAGTGCGAAACACCTTCTAAAGACTCATCCGCATTGATGTGTGTGTCCTCAACATCCCGTGGGGCGGAATCTCATTTTACAAACCAGGAAGCAGAAGAGACTTGCTGAGGGTGATGTAGCTGGGAAGGGTGATGCTGGGATCCCAGTCTGGGCAGAGTGTCTCCAGAGCCCACGATGTCCTCAACCAGCAGGTGACCATCTCTAGTGGGGAATAAAACTCCCTCTCCTGCCCCATCTCACTGGAGGGAAACAGGTGGATGGGGGCCAGTGGCACTGGCCAGATGGGGACCTGGGTTGGCTTTTGTTGGTTTCTAAAGTGTCTCTTGGGGGCTGGGGCTGGGGCTCAGCGGCAGAGCGCCCGCCTAGCACGTGTGAGGCACTGGGTTCGATCCTCAGCGCCACATAAACATAAATAAATAAAACAAAGTGTCTCTTGGGAGGCATCTTAGGAAAGAGACACTAAGAGGTGTCCACAGGGATCTCGGGGGGTGGCTCCTGGGACGCCCCCAGGTACACAGAATTGGACAGGGGGAGACGCTGAACTGTGATGTAGACGTGGAACTTGGGCCTTAGCTGATCCCACGGGAGCTCCAGGCTGGAGTAGCCCTTGGGGTTCTCCCCAGTTTCAAGGGGGCCAGTCCTCCGTACCCCTCATTAAAGGGGTGTGACCTTGGGCGAGGCTTCCCTGAAGCTGAGGGGTTCCCTGGAAGAGAGCAGCCACCCCACCCCCACGTGCCTTGAACTTGGGGGGCAGCCCCCATCGCAGGGCGTGCTGCTGCTTCCCGACTTCATTGCTGTTTTCCTGCCGTGGAATCTGGCGTCCCAGCTGGAAACCACATGGTTGTGGCTTGGACTTTCTCTTTCACCCCCCAACCCTGTCTCCTGTCTTGTGCTTTGCGAGTCTGTCAATGGCCACTGCTTCTCCCTGATCCCACGGGGGCGGGGGGGGGGCAGTGAGTGCAGCCCCCTGCCCTGGATTTAGACCCTGATGCCCACTTGCTGGGCCAAGGGAATAAGCCCGGCCAGTCTTCCTCCCTCCTTCCTCCCTCCTTCCTTCCTCCCTCCTTCCTCCCTCCTTCCTTCCTCCCTCCTTCCTCCCTCCTTCCTTCCTTCCCTCCCTCCCTCCTCCCTCCTTCCTCCCTCCTTCCTTCCTTCCCTCCCTCCCTCCCTCCTCCCTCCTTCCTTCCTCCCTCCCTCCTTTCTTCCTCCCTCCCTCCCTCTTTCCTTCCTTCCTTCCCTCCCTCCCTCCCTCCTCCCTCCTTCCTCCCTCCCTCCCTCCTTCCTTCCTTCCTTCCCTCCCTCCCTCCTCCCTCCTTCCTCCCTCCCTCCCTCCCTCCTTCCTTCCTTCCTTCCTTCCTTCCTTCCCTCCCTCCCTCCTCCCTCCTTCCTCCCTCCCTCCCTCCTTCCTTCCTTCCTTCCTTCCTTCCTTCCCTCCCTCCTTCCTCCCTCCCTCCCTCCTTCCTTCCTTCCCTCCCTCCCTCCTCCCTCCTCCCTCCCTCCGTCCCTCCTTCCTTCCTTCCTTCCTTCCTTCCTTCCTTCCTTCCTTCCTTCCTTCCTTCCCTCCCTCCCTCCCTCCCTCCCTCCCTCCCTCCTCCCTCCTTCCTTCCTCCCTCCCTCCTTCCTTCCTTCCTTCCTTCCTTCCTTCCTTCCTTCCTTCCTCCCTCCCTCCCTACTTCCTTCCTTCCTTCCTTCCTCCCTCCCTCACTCCTCCCTCTCTCCCTCCCTCCTTCCTTCCTTCCTTCCTTCCTTCCTCCCTCCCTCCCTACTTCCTTCCTTCCTTCCTTCCTTCCTTCCTCCCTCACTCACTCCTCCCTCTCTCCCTCCCTCCTTCCTTCCTTCCTTCCTTCTTTCCTTCCTTCCTTCTCTCTAATGTTTGCTCATTCAGCAGTTAGATGCGTGGTGTTAAGTGCCAGGTGCTGGGGACACAGTGGTGATGGGTACAGCCTCTGTCCTCATGGCGATCTTGTGTGTTAGACGGAGAACAGGTGAGTCAGCACCTGGAATGATGTCCAGCGGAGGAGAGCCAGAGCAGGGGGTTGGGGAGTGACCCCAGGCCCCCCGTGGAGGAGCAAGCTGGGGACTTGACGGTAACTGGGTGACGGGTGGGCTTGACTGCCCTGGTCAGGGCTGGGAGTTGTCTTTCTTCCTGCCAGCTGGGGCGAGGCTTCCAGAAGCTTCCGTGAGGCGTGGTGTGTGCTGAGGCAGCAGCCTGCTGCCTGGCAAGGCCGAGATGTTCCTTGGAAAATCTCGCGCCTGGGTGCTTGCCCGAGTTCCCAGAGGTGCCAGCTGGAGCAGCTGTGCCAGGAGGACAGCTCATAGGGCCCGGAGGCCATGCGCTGCTTCCCGAGGCCCTGCCTCCAGGTGGGCAGTCTTGTGGGAACTGCCTTCTCTGGCATTTCCTGTTCCTCCTGGCCTGGAAGGCCTGTGGGAGCAGCTCACCCCACCCTCCTGCCACCCCACTCGGCCCAGCAGACGTGGGAGAGGACACCCTGGGGTCGTGAGGACTCTGGAGTTTCACAAACCAAGGTTTGCGTGGAGAGTCTAGTTCTGGTCCGGGTTCTGCTCTCTGACCTTGACCAAGAGGGCTCTGGGTTTTCGCTCCTGACCTGGAGAACGGGCTGTGCTCTCCTGCCTCAGGGCCGTGCACGGTTTCCTACTCCTTCCCCCTTTCCTGGTTGACTCACTCTCCTTCAGGTCTCAGCCAATTGTCCCCCCACTTACCCAGGTGAGTTCCCTGTCGTCCACTCTCACGAGACTTCACAGGACTGTATTTCCTCGGCCTCTCACTGATCGACTTTCAGTTGATGTTTGTGGGCCTTTTGAACAGGGAACCCTCCTTATGTGCCTTCAGAGAGGGCAGGGACCTTGTGGTCTTGCCACTTGGCACAGAGCGTGGCCCCTAGTAGCTGCTCCCTGAACTTCTGGGGCTGAGTGACTATTGATGTAGATTCAGGCTCCTTATAAATGCAAAGCAGAGGGCAGAAGGGAGGCCTCTGTTACCAAGAGGAGAGGAGCGTCTCTGCTGCTTCCAGGGTTTGGATGCTTCTCTGGAGCCAAAAAGAGCATTGGCCCCACTTGTCCCGGGCCAGCCTATACCCCATGAACCCACAGTGCTGAGGGACCGTCCACTGCAGAGCGGGACAGGCCAGGAGTTCCCGGGCCTCCTACAGGGGCCTCCTGCGGATGGTCTCCCTCAGCCTCTCCCGGCCACCCCCTTTCACTGCAGCTGCCGCACATGGCTGTCACGTCATGTCCTGGCGATATCCCTGGTACGTCACAGTGGCCTGTGCCTCCTGGGGTGGGAAGCGCAGGAGTCAAGGAAATGGAAAGTGTGTGTGTGTGTGTGTGTGTGTGTGTGTGTGTGTGTGTGTGTGTGTAAGCCCGCGCACACACACACACTCATTTGAAAGCAGATAGTGTGGATGTGACAGGCAGCTGCCGTTCACACACCCCCAGCAGCCTGCTCTTCCACCCTCTTGATATTGTCCCTTGGCTACTCTACCCCTAAGTCAAGAGACTTTGTTGAGCAACTGATATGTGTGAGGTGTTGGGCTAGGTGCTGAGGACTCCGGGGACAATGTGCACTCTTCAGTAGGGGGACAGGAGTTCAGCTAATCGTTAGACCCAATAATGACGTGGCAACAAGGAAGAAGGACAGGGTGGGTCTCGTTTGCACAGTCTGCTCATTCATCTCTTCACCAGCCTCTCGAGGGACCTGCTCTGGGCCAGGCAGGGTACCAGGTTGAGAGCATCTGCTCCCTGCGCGCTCCTAGACATCCAGGCCACAGGAATGAGTCTCTCCCCCCACCAGCCCACACCCCTACCCCTCCTGCCCTGGATTTGGGAGCTCCTGACTTACGCGGTTAATTTCATCCTAGCACAGATGTAAACATGCGTCCATGGAGGGCTTTGCTGCCTCTTTCGTGGGTTGGGTGCTCATGCCACCCGACGGCTCACGGAGGCCTCTCCTCCTTCTCCCCCTCCCCACTTCTAGGAGGCCTGGCCCAGGCACCGGTGACCCCTTGAAGTTGTGTGCTGGGTGGTATCTAGCTGGCCTCTGGGGATCTTTTCTGGGTGATCCTGTGTCCCTGATCTCTGACTCTGAACCCGTCCAGATCTCTGCTAATAGATGTGAAGCATTCAGCGTCAGGCCCTACTCGCAAATGAATGAGGAGCCGGGTCCCGCGGGTGACGGGTACATTCGTTTAACAAGGATCAAATGGGCTGGCTCAGACTTGGTGTTTTGTATTCCTTAGAGGAGAAGCCTCCGGTTTAACTTTTCTCGTGTTGGAACAAATCAACATTAAAAATCAGGGTTCCACTTTTTGATTTTCTTTCTCAGAGAAGAGGATCTGAGTCACAGGTGGGCGCTTACCTGTACGGCCGTGGGGACGGCCCGCACCTTTGTTCTTCAAGGAGCACGGCTTTTAGGAGAGTTGGAGGGCAGACGGAGCCAGGGCTGGGGATTCACCTCAACAAATCTGCAGCAAGATTTGAGATTATTTTTTTTAATTAAACAAACTCTCTGAAGCAGCTGGGTGACTCAGGTGGTGATCACGTGCCTCCTCCAGTCTCTCTGGAAGAGTTAACTTTTTAATGCCTACCTACCTGCTGTCTGGCTTTCTCTGCCTCATTTAAGCTCACAATAACTGTATTCTCATTTTGCGGGTAAAGAAATGGAAGCAGGAATACTCTTCCAGGGTCACAGAGTTTATAAATGACAGAGGCAGGATATACCCCCAGCTGGTCTGCCACCTGGGCCCACAGGCCTCCCCACAGAGGCATCTTGCCCCCCGCCCCGCCTCACTGAGACCGTTTAGGCCGCACATTCTGAAATGTCATGGCCACTCACACCCCTGGGGTAGGGCCTGTCCAGCCCTCCTGTCCAGGGTGGACGTTTTGAGTATGAATTGCTGCATCACAAACCACCCCAACACGGTGACTTAAAACTAGAGCCACCTTCTCCCTCGGAAGATGAGCTCAGTCGGGCGGCTCTTCTGCCCCGGTGACATGGGACCACCCAGCATGGCTCCCTGTCCCGTCTGGTGTTTTGGTGGGAGATGGTTGCAAGTGTGAGGTCAGCCGGGACACTAGCACACCTGAGGGTGCATGTCTGTGTCTGTCCCCTTTCTGGGTAGGGGACCACTTCCTCTTCCCAAGCCTGTCCCTGTGTGTCTCTGCACGGTCCCCTTTAGCACCGTCGTGGAACATTCTCTGTGGTGAATGTTCCACGACGGTGCTTAAGGGGACGTTGCAGAAGACACACAGGGACCCAGGCCCCCTTCCGGGAAGAGACGGAAGAGAGGGTGACCCATGGGGGCCGTCTTTGGAGACCTGCTGCCACAGCGAGACTCTTGCTTTCCCCCAGCTCATGGGAAACGACCCTGTGAGGATTCTAGAAAGTGTCCACTGTGTGGTCGACCCCTGAATCGGCCCACTTCTGCTGCTAATAACATAGTGTCACAGGCCAGGGGACTTAGGAAGCAAAGAGGTTTGTTTTGGCTCGTGGTTCTGGAGGCCTAAGATTGAGATTTGCATGTAATGATGGCTTTCTTGCTGGCAGAGTCCCAAGGTGGCTCAGGATGTCACATGGCAATTCAGGAAGTGCTGTGTGACTATCTGCTCTCTGTCCCTCTTACAAGAAAACTACCAGGATTCCATCGGGGGGTTCTACCTGGACAACCATACCTAATCCTAGCTGCCTCCCAAGGCCCCACCTCCCAACACCATAGGTGGATTGTTTCCCCCTCTTAGACTGCATGGGTTTTGGAAGGGACAAGCCCTATTCAAAACACAGCACCTACGTTATACGGCTCCCTCTGTCCCAGGAGGTAGATGTTACTATTTTCCCTTATGGAGGAGGGCACAGTCTTAGAGGCTAAGCAACTTGCTCAAGGTCACCTGTGGGTCGAGGGCTCAAGTTAGCTTGGCTCCAAGGCCTGTGCTGGTCCCTCCGTGACACACTGCCTTCCTGCAAAGTGCCACATCTTTTTTATCTGCCTGCTTCTTTTAATGTGACCTTATTATGCAAATACACGAACGCTTCTGAGTTGTTAGGATGCACCAGGTCCTGGGGAGGTAGGAGGCAGGTTCCTCCCTCACAGAGCTGAGCCTCAGGCACAAGGCAGGTCAACAGGAAAGGACAGAATCACCAACAACACCGGAAAAAATGAGATGGGTCTAGGGAAAGGGCTGAGCCCTGGGGTGGTTATAGATGAATTTAGGCGACACTTGTGCTGCACAAGGCTGTGAGGACTTGACATGAATTAATCCACTTAGCCTTGGAGCAACCCAGTGACCTAGGTGCCTTCATTATTGCCACTTATTTCCACAGACATGGAAATGGGCACAGAGAGGCGAGGTAACTTGTCAAGTTCACACAGCTTATAAAGTCATGGAATGGGACCAAATCCCAAGGATGTGCCATCTGGCACCACCATCCGGGCCTCGTCACCAGACTTTACCGTCTCTTGTAAGGATGCGGGATTTAGAGGGGGGTGCTGTTGGGGGTGGGGGGTAACCCACACATTTTCTGGGGAGCAGATCCACAGCATTCAGCCATTTCTCAGAAATACCAGTGGCCAGCACAGGGTGCTAGTTTTCTGAAAGTGGATTTCCCTAACCTCAGACCTCTGCCACCTGCCAGCTGTGGGACGAGAGTGACTTCGTCTCTCTGCGCTCGGATTCCTCGGGGGTGAATGGCGCTGGCAGGGCTCACCTCGCGGGCTGCCTGGGAGATGGACGCCGCCCGGCCCTGGGAAGCACACACAGATGCTCAGTGGACACCAGCCGGGCAGGGAGGGACCCTGTCTCTGCCCTCCCGGGCTTCGTGGCCGGCGGCAGTGCCCCTGAGTGTCTTTGGCTCTTGCTGCTTTCTGTGCCGCTAAGAGCGCCTTCTCCAGAGGCTCCACAGTGACGTGGCCTTTGTCCTCCTTCCTGGCAGGAACCGACTGCTGTTCTGGGTTCCCCTTGCTGCCCAGGCCCCTCTGGGGGAGGTGCTTACGGCCCAGATGGCTCGCATGGCCCCGAGGTGCAGGGTGAGGGGCCCTGCCTCGCGCCCCCTCGTCCCTCCACCCGCCACAAGGCCCTTCTTTTCCTGGGATGGGCCAAGACCCCCTCACTCAGGCTGAACCCCGAGTGGACCCTCTTCCATCCAGCCCTTGTGACTCTCTCGGTGTCCTCCCTCCCCGAGGGGCCGTCCTTGACCGCGGGATCCAGACTCCATCTCTGCCCTTCTGTCATTGGACCTTGTGTTGCCATGGCAACCATCTGTGTTTGCGATCAACATCCTTCTCTACAAAACCGGCAGCTCCACGCGGGCAGGGATCCTATGCGCTGGTGGACCCAGCGTGGTGCACACAGTTGGCACTTAATACGTGCTCACTAAAATGGAGTAAAAGACACAGGTCGTGTTAACGGGAAAAGGCAAACCCTCTTGGAGGGAATCCGAGTGTCTGTGACTTGGGGTTCTGCGACCTGAAGAAGCCCCTCCCAGGCCCTGTGGACAGATGGTCCAGGCCAAGGAGGCAGCAGCGTGGAACCTGGGGTCACCCACTTGCAAGCAGGAGCTGTGGGGAGGTGAGGGCAGGGCAGGTGTACAGCCTGGGCCCTGTGGGGCTTTGGCGCCCTGGGGGCACACAGGTGAGTCAGGAAATGCTTCCCTGGGCCCTGCTGACGGTCAGGGCTGGATCTCTGCTCTGCAATCAGCGTCCCCACCTGGAAGATAACCTGCAGTGGTTTCTGATGAGCTCACGGTTTCCAGGAGCCCTGAGCTGGGCAGGCAGGGGACCTCAGAGTTTCCCTTCCCATCTGGGGAGGGGTGAGGCAGGGCTGGGCAGCCCCTGGGGTGGGGTGGGGCGGGGCCAGGAGACCTGGGGAAATGGAAACCCTCAGCAGCCAAGGCCTGCCCCCTCCAACCCAGGGAGCTGCAACCAGGAGGCCGGGCGCTTAGGAATTGCCAAGGCCAGGGCCCTGAGGTTGTAGCAGGTAACCTCATGGCCCTCCATGAGGACTGTCACACAGTTCACCCACTTTATGCAGCATGCCTGTCCAGATGCCTGGGTCAATAGGATCCCCACGTTTGCTAAAGGAATGCTAAACCAAGGCACAGAAAGGTGAGTTCACCTTTTTAAGACTGCACAGCAAGTAGGGCCTGGACTTCTACCCAGGACCACCTGACTCCCGAACCAGGAGCCTTTGGCTTCTTACAAAAAGCTTCCACACAGAGGCTTCTGGAAGCCCCACCAAGCACCCCCAAACTGAGGTTTCTTGGGGCAATCACCCAACACATACCCATAACCTCACATACTCTTCCGCGAGTTCTTCCAAGTGGCCCTTTATTGGCCTATTGTCACCAGCTGTGTCACTTAACCTCCTAATGTCCCAGTTTCTTCCTCTGCAAGAATATTTTGCCTTCATTGAGTTGCCATGCATTTAAATCAGTTAGTGCGTGCGAAGCATTTAGAGCAGAGCAGCTCTCAGTGCGCGGTGTCTGTTGGCTCGCCGTTATGATCATATCATCAAAGGCAACGTCATCAATCCCCAAATAGAGGAGGCCAGGGGCTTCTCAGGGGCCTGTTATTCCCAAAAGGGCCAGTGCACCCTGCAGCCGGCCTGGAGGGCCCCCTGTGCAGAGTTCCTGGGTTTTCCCTGTTCTCACCTTTGGGTTTACTCTCTCCTCGGGGGTCTCCCTGGGCTCTGAGCACCGCCCCCCTGCACACCTGGCCCAGTTGCGTCTTTGACCAAGATAGCTCTCCATTTGCTGCTCAGCCCAGTCCCACCATCAGGTGCATCGGAAAGAGCTCCTGGTGTCCCTCCCAATTTGAACCCTAAACACCCACGTGCACGTTCACTGAGCTTCCCTCTCTGCTCCAGAGCTCTGGCTCTACCTGTTTCTCGTACTGAGCGTCGGGTCTGGTTTTCTGGTTTGGTGTTTAGGTCCCTGCTGACACCGCTGTGGGCCTGTGCTGTTTCTCTGTGGCCGTGACTCGCACCCCATTCCCTTGCTGCATCCCACCCTGGGCATTCAGCTGTGCTGCCTGCACCGCTGGCCCGTAGCCCCAGACCAGCGTAGCCAGGCTCCTTACGGACAGCTCCCCCACATACGGCCCGGGGGGCACTCTCTGGGCCAGCCTCAGCCAGGCATTTCCCGTTCTCAGCGGCCCCCTGCCCAGAGGGGTGCTCCCACCCACCCACCCACAGGAACTCTGTGGGTAGGTCCACAACCTCCCGCATCGGCCCCCCTCCCCAGGTGGGGAGTGTCAACCTAGGGCCGGCCCTGCCCCCTTCCCTCAGTCTGGGCCTGTCCATGCCCAGTCACCTTCTGTCTCCCTCCCACTGTCCCCAAGTTCCCATTTTTGCATGGGAGTGAGCCCAGGCACAGAGAGGATCCCTGGCAGGAGGCAACCTAGAAACACAGGTGGGGTAAAGGCAGAGACACGCAGAGCCAGGTGGGTGCCAGAGGTGCGGGCACCTAGGACCAGGGAGATGTGTGTGTGTGTGCTGAAGGCGGGGGCCTGGCTGGAGCCAGCCTGTGTTTCCTGTGGGCTCCTAAGTCCAGCAGGTGGGTCCCCCTCCTGGCCCTGCCCTGCCCTAGGCTGCGCCTCCCCTGGCCCTTGTGCTCAGGAACTTTGCAGCCCAGCTCACCCCCCACCCCACCCCTTGTCCTCTGCGCATCAATGACCATCCTTTCCCCTAGGAGTGTCGTGCTGTTTGTAGAAGTCTGTCCAGGTGGACATTCAGAACGCTGCTGTGTCTACCCGACTCCCCCTCCATCCTGTGCTCCCCGATCCCACTCCCCTGGCTTGGCCTCCTTCCCCGCAGGCGGCCTCCATCTTGAGTGTAAGGCCTGGTCTTCTGGTCTGGCTTTGCATTTTGCTGCCTTGTGTGTTCACAAATCAGAGATGGTCTTTGTAGAACATGGGCACGCGTGACATCAAACGGCGCTCACCGGTCGGCAACTCTATTTTTTTCTTACCCCCATGTTGTTTTCCAAATATGTCTGCGTTGAACACTGAGTTTCCCCACTCATCTGGGTCGCCACACGCTTCTCTGTCAGTTCCTGACCCTTGCCCTGCCGAGCCAGGCTACGTCAGTGGTGACTGGGTGCCTCGCTGTGGGCTCCAGGGGAGCCAGAATGGCTGAATCACCAGCCTGGGCCTTGGCCGCTTGGCAGGCTTGTGCCCAGAGGGCACCAATTGGGTGCCAGCAACACCCGAGAGTTCCTGTTCCTCCACATTCTCACCAATGCTTTGGACGTTTCGATTTCTGTCTAACAGATTGGATATGGATTGGCTCCTGGGGCTGGTGTTTGTCTGTGTATCTCTGGTCACCAGTGAGTCACACATCTCTCTGTGTGTTTTCTGGATCTTTGGGTCTCCTACTCAGAAAAATACCTGTTCGAATTCTTTGCCTGTTTTTTTTTTTCCTTTTGTTTTGTTTTCCTGCTGCATGGCTGGCCTTTTACATTTTTTTGTGAGGATTCTCGGCCCATCTTGGGGACTGACTCTTTATCTGTTATAAATCCCCTTTCCCCTGGAGAATGGCTTATTTTTTTTGAGCTTTGTTCACGGGGCTCTTTGTCATAGGAAGTTTAATTGTGTTGCAGCCTCATCCCTTCTTTCTTGTACCATTAAGACTTCGTGGACTTGGTCAAGGCCTGAGCACGCGAAGACGTTTTTCTTTCCTTCTGGGGAGGCTGGAGCCTGTGTTTTGCTTGGTCTTCCAGGTGGGTCTTTGCTCCAAGTTGGAGTTTACTTTTGTGCAAAGTAGGAGATGGGGACCTCCTCTAATTTCCCCCAGGGAAGGCCGTTTGACCCACCCCTGGTCTTGACAGCACCCTCTTGCACGCTTGTCCAGCGCCTCCTCTGTTCCGTCCTGCGTTGACGTGCGTTTGCGGGTCTGTTTCTATGCTGGCGGTTTCTCTGTCTGGATAGGAACAGTAGCTTACTCACAGTTGGAAGGGAAAAGCCCAGGCGGGTATAGAACACACCGCAGGAGGCTTTAGAAGGCTGGTCGCTCCTTGCCCTGCTTAGCTGTTTTCTTAGCTTTTTCATGAATTATACACCTTTTCCTGACCTAGCTTGCCATCTGTGTTGGCATTGGTTTCGGGTCAGACGAGTGTCCCCTGGAAGAAGGAGAGGAGTGGCAGCCGCCACAGCACTCAGGGTGGGCTCACGAGGCCCAGATGGGTTCTCCGAAGCCTGGTGTTCATGCACGTCTGTCCTGGTCGCGATCGAGTGATTTTTCAAAGCGATTTAACCACGGCCCACAGGCCTGTCCCCACAGAGATTAGATAACACAGAACACACAACAGCACAAGCTAGTTCCCAGAGAACAATTTAAAGTCTCTGAGCTTGTTGTCAGGGCCGGCGGGCATCTGATCTACAGAAGAGTCTGGGAGAGAGAGGTTCCTGGGATGGGATCTCCTCGGGCCTGCAAGGGACAGAGGGCCCCAGCGCTGCGCGGCTCTGGGAAGCTGCGTTTCATCTCATCTCGTCCCGCTGCACGTGCTCGGGGCATTCTGAGACGGCTCTCCCTTTTCTAGGGGCTCCCGTTCCTGGGTGGTTCTCATGCTGCAGAGCCTCGCTTTAAAACCCAGTGCACGAAAGACCGCTAAATTGGAACAGGGAGGCGGCGGGAGGGTCAGGTGATTGTTTACTTCTCACACAAAGGGTTTAAACTCCTGTTGCAAAGACCTGCTTAAAGCAGCGCGTGGAGTCAATTGCTGCCTGCTATCCACAAAGCCCAGCGTGGCCCTCCCGGAAGGACCTTCTAGGAATCAGTCAAGTGTGAGGAGTGTGGGCTGGGGCGAGCACAGGCCTGGGGGCGAGCTCAGGGTGACCCAGGCAGGCTTCAGGGGCATCCGGCCTCGCCTGGAGGGGGGGTGGGGAGACTCAGCCTCACCTTGGTGCCTTACGTGAGAGTTCAGACGGCCCTGGGACCATCCCTCGCCCGGCCTGGAGTGGGAATGTGCAGACTCACCTTCAGAGCAGGTCCGCCACGGTGAGTCCTCCTCCATCCTCCTCCATCCTCCCCCATCCTCCTCCATCCTCCTCCATCCTCCCCCATCCTCCTCCATACTCCTCCGTCCTCCTCCGTCCTCCCCCATCCTCCCCCATCCTCCTCCATCCTCCCCCATACTCCCCCATACTCCCCCGTCCTCCCCCGTCCTCCTCCGTCCTCTTCCGTCCTCCTCCGTCCTCCATCCTCCTCCGTCCTCCCCCATTCTCCCCCATCCTCCTCCATCCTCCCCCATCCTCCTCCATCCTCCTCCGTCCTCCCCCATCCTCCCCCATCCTCCCCCATCCTCCTCCATCCTCCTCCGTCCTCCTCCATCCTCCCCCATCCTCCCCCATCCTCCCCCATCCTCCCCCATCCTCCCATCCTCCTCCGTCCTCCTCCGTCCTCCTCCGTCCTCCTCCGTCCTCCTCCATCCTCCCCCGTCCTCCCCATACTCCCCCGTCCTCCTCCGTCCTCCTCCATACTCCTCCGTCCTCCTCCGTCCTCCTCCGTCCTCCCCCGTCCTCCCCCGTCCTCCCCCGTCCTCCCCCGTCCTCCTCCATCCTCCTCCATCCTCCTCCATCCTCCCCCATCCTCCCCCGTCCTCCTCCGTCCTCCTCCGTCCTCCCCCGTCCTCCCCCATCCTCCCCCGTCCTCCCCCGTCCTCCTCCGTCCTCCCCCATACTCCCCCGTCCTCCTCCGTCCTCCTCCATACTCCTCCGTCCTCCTCCGTCCTCCCCCGTCCTCCCCCGTCCTCCCTCGTCCTCCCCCGTCCTCCTCCGTCCTCCTCCATCCTCCCCCATCCTCCCCCGTCCTCCCCGTCCTCCTCCGTCCTCCCCCGTCCTCCCCCATCCTCCCCCATCCTCCCCCGTCCTCCTCCGTCCTCCCCCATACTCCCCCGTCCTCCCCGTCCTCCCCCGTCCTCCTCCATCCTCCACCGCTGGTCAGATCTGCTTCTCTGGTTGAGCCCTGGGGGAAGCAGGTGGCTTGCATTGGGTGGAGGGGGATGCATTTGAAAACCAGTTCAAATGCCCAGAGCAGAGGAAGGCAGGGAGGGGCACCTGCTGGACGCGTTCTCAAGAGGGACTCTCTTTCCAAGGTATTTAACAAGAAGCCGGATGGTTGTTAGTTAGGACCACGGGGTTGTGAGACCCCTCCCAGGAGCTCCCCCAGCAGGGACACAGCACCCCACCCCAAACTCGCCCCTCTACTGTTTGACCTTGCTCCGCGTCTGCCTCTGGACATCACACTCACACTCAGGACTGGGAGGGGAGTCACTAGGGTGGCTGGAGACCCCGAAGAGGCAGAAGACACAGGCTCCCATCTCCCCACGCGCCAGGCCTGAGCTCATGGACGGGAATCACCTGCAACCGTCCACCGCAGACGGTTTCCGGCTCGCGATGGCTCTGCTGGCCATGGGCTGGCTTTAGGGTGGTGTGGACCCTGCTCAGCGCTGTGTCACGAAACAGGCTTGTGCTGCATCCTTTGCCCAACTCCAGGCCAATGTGAGTGTCCAGGCACCTTTCAGGTGGGCGGGGCCGGGCCATGTGCTGGTGGGTGGGGGACTCAGCACGTGCTTATCTGGACATAGCCACGTGGTAAGCACAGGAGCACCGACGATGTCATAGATACCAAATCTGTGATATTACAGGTACCTGTATCTATGTTATCTCTACAGCCATCTGTAGTAACCTGTAGTCTGTCATGCCATTAGGGTATATAAGGTTATATATCATGGTGGCCATCAATCTGCCCAGCAGGTCTAAATGCCTTCTGTATGTGACAGATGCTCAAGGTAGACCCACGGGAAGGTCACCAACAGCCACTGATCACCACCTGGGTTTCCAGGCTTTTCTGTTAGGACTTCCTTTTTTTATTTTTTGCAGTTTTTCAATTCGTTCTTTTTAGATGTAGATGACAGCAGAGTGTATTTGGACACGTTATACATATATGGAGTGTGACTTATCCTAATTAGGATTTCCTTCTTGTGGTTGAGTGTGCCATGGAGTTTCCCTGGTCGTGTATTCGTATAGGAACCTGGAAAAGTCGAGTCCGATTCATTCACTGTCTTCCCCAGTCCCCTCCCTCCCTTGACTCCCCTTTGTCTAACCCAATGAGCTTCTGTTTTTCCCATTGTGCGTTAGCATCTGCATATCAGACAGAACATTTGGCCTTTGGTTTGGGGGACTGGCTTATTTCGCTTAGCGTGATCGTCTCCACCCACTTCTATCCATTTACTGGCAAATAGCATCATTCCACTCTTCTTTACGGCTGAGTAATATTCCACGGTGTACATGTACCACATGCTCTTTATCCATTCTCTGTTGAAGGGCACCTAGGTTGGCTCCACAGCTTGGCTATTGTGAACTGAGCAGCTATAAACATTGATGTGGCTGTGTCTCTGTAGTGTGCTGATTGTAAGTTCTTTGGGTTTAAACTGAGGAGTGGGATAGCTGGGTGTTCCATTCCAAGTTTTCTGAGCCATCTCCATACTGCTTTCCAGGGTGTTTGTACCCATCTGCAGCCCCACCACCAGTGTGTGAGTGTCCCTTCTCCCAAACATCGTCGCCAACTCTGCTTGAATCTCTGGTTGGTGGTGTGGGCGGGGCCCAGGAATCTGTGTTTTTAACAAGTCCTCCTGTACCCTTCTCTACGGTAAAGTTTGAGAAAAGCCCAGTCAGTGTTTTCTCTGTTCCTGTTTACGATGGCCACACGGGTCCATTTGTGCCAGTTTGTGCGGGTGTGGCCACTGCCTCGAACGTCACCTTTCCTAGTGTGACAGTCCTCACCTGCGAAATGGGCACTGTCCCAGGATCCACTCCTTCCCACGGGTGAGCGCTCAGTGAGGTGAAGCCTTAAAGCCAGGTGTCTGTCCACAGTAAACGGCCAGCGTTCCCGTTGCTGCTGGTCATCACTGTCGTGTATTTATTTACTTGGTTCTGGGGAACGAACCCAGGGGACACTTACCCACGGAGTCCCAAATGCAGCCCTTTTTAAAAATATATTTTATTTAGAGACAAGGTCTCCCTGAGTCGCTCAGGGCCTCACTAAGTTGTTAAGGCTGGCTTTGAACTTCAGATCCTCCCGCCTCAGCCTCCCAAACTGCTGGGATTACAGGTATGTGCCACCGCGCCCGAGCTGTCATCACTGTTATATAGGAACCTGCGGAGCACAGGCAGAGAGGCCCACACGCCCCTGTCAGTGTCACCTGACCACAGTGGCCTCTACCAGTCCGCTGCCGGGAGGTGCTCAGCCAGCCCCCTCCTGCCGCTCCTCCCTTGCAGACCCAGAGCCTGGGTTGGCAGAGGATTGGGTCCTTCCTGTCTCTCTGAGCAGCCTGGTTGCAAAAGGCCCTGGATAAATTAAGATGCACTAACCAAGTCTGCCATCTGGGAAGGGCCGTGCCTGCCTCCTGCACGCACTTGCCAGGCTGAGGACCAGGCCCGCATTCCCGTGCAAGGCTACGCGGCCTGCTCTCGGGGCCATATCCTGGCTCCCATGGAAACCTGGCGTTCGCTTGCTTCGGAGCCTGGAGCCAATGGGGTGGTGGCCTATACTGTGTTCCCAAACGGGCTCCCTTTCATGTCCAGTCTCCCCCCTGCCTATTGTGGAGGCCCGGCCTCAGAGAGCCAGAGCCGAATCACAAAGAGTCCGAACAGAGAAACAGAGCCACCGAAGGCAGCCAGGGGAGCGGTTACGTAAGCCGGCAGCCAGGCTGTCTGCAGGCGATGACTTATTTAGCTGTCTGTCTTTTCGGGATGTCAGACGCCATCCTTTCCAGCTGGCGCTCGGCTTCGGTGATGCATTAGCGCTCAGCGATTATGGGAAATAGGCACCTCCCTGGTCACCGCTTCCCAAGGGGCAGGAGGGGGGTATCCAATACCAGGACGGCCCAGTCCTCCAGCCTGCATGCAGGGACCCCCACCCCCGGGGCTCAGCAGTCTGTGGCAAAAGGAGACAGAAATCACCCCCAGGTGCCGCGGCTCCACCGATGCAGAATGTGTTTCATTCAAAGGCTGCGGCTGGATCTCAACCTGGCGCCCGGTGTTCGAATGTGCCTTAAAAGAAATCCAAACGACGGTGCTGGTTGTCAAGGGTGGCTCCTGACATGGCGACACCACACAGTTTGCCCCTGACGTTGGGCTGCACGGTGGGGAGACAGCCCCGATCTGTGGAATCCTGACATCTGAGCATCACTGCTTCAGACAGAAAGGAAGAATCGGCCAAATAAAATGGAACAGGAGGCACCTCTCGGCTTTAAATTCTCCGGGTTCATCCCCAACCTCTCCCTTTCACACCACAGGGGACAACCACTTAGAGATTCCTTGCTGGGCCCTCCAGCCTCAATTCTCCATCCTCTTCCCACCCGGGACTGGTCCTCAGAAGCCTGTCTTGCTGTTGACCTTGTCCTGTCTGGACTCCTAAACTAGTCTTGATGGAGATGAGTGTAAGAGTCACCATTTTCTCCATCTATACTAGGTGCTAATCACTTGATGTTATTGAATCTCCACATCACAGGGAGGTGGCACTATAGTTGTTTTTTACAGATGGGTAAAACTGAGGATCAGAGAGGTTAAGTCACTTACTAGAAGCCACACAGCTTTGAGTGGTGGAGCTGGGCTGTGAAGCCAGGCAGCCTAACTCTTGAGCCCAGGCAGTTACTGCCTCCCGTGTGGGCCAGCACGGTGGGTGAGAAAAGCAGACGGGATTCAAATCCCAGCCTCACTGCCTGATAGGCTGCATCCACCTCTCCGAGCCTCTGCTTTCTCATCTGTAAAGAGGTCCTCTGAGCAGCTGCCTCCAGGGTTCTTTCGAGGATGCAGTGAGCGTGGAAGGGGTCGGGAGGCGGTGTCTCCATCTCCTTCCTCTGCTGGATGGGAATCTGCATTCAGCCACACCTGCTGGCCCGCGGATGGCTTGCTGGGACTGCTGCAGCCACCCGGTCCCCACAGTGCTACAGCCCAGCTGCAGCGTCCCCTCCTCCTAAACATCACCACCCCATTGGGAGATGGGGGGGCAGTCCCCAGCCACAACGTGCCCCAGACACAGGTCCAGGTCCCTCCTGTCCTGTCTATGGATGGGGACGTTGCCACAGGCCTCAGACCCCAGGCCACACCTTCTGATTACAGGAACACTGTGCAGGGTGGGGTCTGTGGGTAATCACACACATGAGTGCCAGCCACCTGCAAGGGGGCACCGTTAACTTCCACCTGCTGCATGAGCCCAGCCAGACCAGCCAGGGCGCAGAGACGTGCATGGAGCCTGTGGCCCGTCAGTGACAGACCTGTGCCTGGCGTGACCCAGGCCACCGAGGGATTGGGTGCTCCAGCCAGGCTCTCTCTCATTTCCAGAACCCAGAGGAGGCTGGGAGATGCGGGTGGTGCACGGCCTCCCTCTCAGCTACCTCGGCCCAGGGGGCGCCCCCACCACCCCGGGGGGGCCTCCGGGTACCTGCTAAGGCCCCGGGAGCTGCGGCCAGAATTAAATGAGATCATGTCTACCAGACGTCTGCCCCCAGAGGACACTTCATGAACGCCGGGCACCTCGTCCTTGACAGATCCCTCCACCAATTAGATGCTCTTGGTTTCTTACAAAGAATCCCGCTCCCGGGGCACGGATGGGGTGGCCGAGGGGCGCTTCATGGCTGGGCTCAGCTGCAAACTGCAGACACCGGAGGATGAGGGGAACTGGAGGCCGGGATGGCACCTTCCCAAAGGCCGCAGGTTGCCTGGGGCGCACTGAGGACGCCCGGCCTCCCACCCCAATCAGGAGTAGAGGAGGAAGGCCGAGGCACCCAGGGAGCGGAATGCCCGGAAGTCTCTGGAATCTCTGCGGAAGACCGAGCCCCTGGCAACCAGATGTTATCCTAATGATCCGTGTCCCATCTGCCGGAGAGAACTTGTCTTCACAATCAGGTTTTCCCATATTCTCTGGAGCAAGGGAGAGGGACCCGTAAAAATTGCAGCTTGGGGGACGGGCCCCACGAGGGCTCCATCTCTGCTCAAGACGGAGCCTCCTGTCCTCTCCGGGCCCCTGCTGTCACTGTCTCCTGTCTCTTTAAAGTGTGTGATGGAGACAGATCTGCTCAGCACGGCCTTGCGAAGCACCCCGGCTGTCTGAGCAGCACCCCACAAGATGGAGTGCTTGGAGAATGACTTGCAGGATCAGGCTCCCCGGACAGATCCTCCGGCTTCCAGGAATAATGCAAACCTAGTTTTTCTGCCGGCTGGGGGAGCGCTGATGAGTGGCGCCGTGGCTCTCCTTGAAGACGGGCACTTTTTCACTGCCGTGGCTGCCCCGGTGGATGGCACAGAGCCTCCCAGGCCGGGGCGGCCACCAGGGCTCCCTCTCCACACCCAGGGCCTCACTGCTTACAGCAGCTACTGTGTCCCTGGTGCCAGCTGTGTTTGGGGGGCTGTTCTGTGTCTCGGCTTATGCAAACCGCCTTTCCCTGCAGGGAAGGTGCAGTTAGTACTGTTTGCCTTGCAGCCATGATGGCGAGGCCAGATGAGGTTCCACAGCTCCCCTGGGGCCTCTTGTTAGTATGAGGTGGCAGATCCAGGAGGCAGACCCAGGTTGGTGCAAACCCAGAGCCCTGTTTGGCTGCCACCGTTGGGTGAGCAGATCTGGGAGTCATAAAGGCAGGGCACTGGTATTTTGATTTGCCAGGTTTAGGAGGCATTTCAGTCTGGGCCATGATATACAGTTGCCAGGTTGTACACTGCTCAACTCTAGAGATACTTGCCTTAGCAGAGCGTATGTGAATGGCACCTTCTAGAATTAAACAGTGCACAAGCTGCACAACTCAAATGGTGTCGCTGGGGTTCTTGCTGTTTCTAGCTGATGATGAGGGGACGGGGTCAGAAGCATGTGCTCTGCCTGCAGACCTCCTCTGACCTCAAGCCTTCAGATACCACCTATCCCTGATCCGACTCTATTAAGGACCAAAGTCTGAGTGGCCTCTCCAGAGGAGCGGGGAAGAGTGTGGGCCCCAGGCTGAGCTGGAGGACGGACTCTGCCACTTCCCTTCTGTGACCTCAGCAGCCTCCTCAGCCCTCTGCCCCTGTCCCTTCTTGGCTGGACAGCAGGGGGGATGCATGGTCTTTCCCCAAGGCCTGGGGCCACGATCACAGGACTTTATCTGCACACAGTGCTGCTGCAGATGCCAGCTGAGCTCCCCTCTGATTTCCCCCAGATCTGGGCTGGAGCCCGGGGCCTTGTGCATCCTGAACACGCGTCACCCCTGAGATGCACTTGTCCCCCAGAGACAGGCCTCAGAGAAGGCAGGCGGCAGGCGCTCAGACCTGGTCGGGCTGGAGCCTTTCTGTGACTTTGGCCCCTGCCCGGGGTGACTGTGGCTGGGCCACGAGCACTGCAGGAAAGGTCCCCCCACCTCTTCCCAGGGCCCCAGGTCTTCCCAGCCTGGCCCTAGACAACATGAGGGTGGATGTCCCTGCCCCTGCCTGTCCTGGGTCAGCCGCAAGCGCAGCACTCAGGCTGCCTTCAGGGGAGGTCACCTGCCAGCGGCCATCGGAACTGACGTGGGGTCGGGGGGACCGAGCGTCTGTCTCAGGGTGGCAGCGGGAGCTCCAGACTGTGACCTGGCAGCAGTGACAGCCCAGGGCTTGGCTGTCTGGGCAGAAGGAGGTGCCCACACTCAGGCTCGGCTCTGCCAAGTGCATTTGAGCCTGATTTTTTTTTTTAAACTAAGAGCCACCTGCTGCAGAGACTTCTGAGGACTGATGGCCGAGGGACTGTGGGCTCTTCCCTTGGCAAACGGCAGGGCTGGCTGGCGGCCAAAGGCAGCTCCCTGTCCCCATCTTTTGAAGGGAAGGGCTGGGGTGGGAGGGATGTCACATGCTGCAGAAAGGACCTTCAGGATGAGACCGGGGCTGGCAGGGTGGGCAGCTGTGTTGGTCAGAACTAGAAGCCAGGCAGAGGCCGCTGGGTCCAGAGCCTCCTGCAGGCGAGGAGGCTGCAGACCTTTCCCGAGCCTGAGGCCGGGCTGAGCGGAGCTGCTTCCTGGCCCAGGAAAAGTCTGGGGTCATGGCTCCCAAGGAATCCGCTGCAGCTTGTAGAGGGGGGTGACCTGTCCCCGATGGTGGGAGGACGGGATCCCGTGCGTGCAGGACACACCCGGTTCTCACTGGTGAGTGTGCCTGGACCACCCAGCTCAGGTCCCAACACCCTTACCAATTCGCTCTGTGACCTTGGACAAAGCACCTCTGCTCTCTGAGCCTCAGCCACCCACCTGGGAAGTGACCTGCAGTGACGCTTTCCCACCCACCAGGACCTGGGAGCAGGGAGGGGGACGCGGTGGGGGAGGGTGGCTCGGAGCCTGCGACTCTAGGGCCCTCCTCCAGTGGTGGGCTCTGTCTGTCAGGTTTCTGAGGAAGACCTGGAATACAGACCCCCCGTGGTTATAAATAAACAAATAAGTAAAAGTCACAACCTCCAGACCAAGACGCCTCCTGGCTCTAACCAGGGAGGGTCTGAGAAGCAGCCCTGGGCGCCCACCACACCCCGGGAGCCTGGGCCTGCACCACCTGCTTGGCTGGCTGCAGTGGGGGGACACTATCAGGGGGGTCCCCAAAGGCACAGAACACTCTGGGGATGTGGAGTCACCCCAGCAGCTGGACTGGACCCATACGGTGTTCCCCAAGCTGCGGTTATAGGGATGCCAAGCTGCGCGTTTGCTACCTGTGGGAGAGGCAGTGCGGCCTGGTGGTCAGGGAGTCGGGCTGCTGGGCCTTCAGTTCACAGCCGGTTCCCCTGGGGCCAGGACCTGGATCTCCCTGAGGCTCAGTGTCCTTCTCTGGGCAGTGAAGTGGGGGTCAGCTACAAATGGCGATGATTTTGTATATAGACAGCATCCGGCATGGGACCTGGCGCCTAAGGCCATCAGGTGGTGAATGTTAGATGAGCAAGTGTGACCTCCGCTCTGTACCAAAGCTTCTGCGCTTGTGAAACGGGGACAATGATGACAGCAGTCCACGGGGTCATGGCAAAGATCAGACCTTAAGCACTGTCACGTGGCCACGGTGCGTGCAGCCTTCAGTTAGTTGGAGTTTTCTTTAGAGCGCTGCCCATTTTCTCCTTTATTGACCCTCCTTCTTTCTTGAAGGAGACCGCCATCCCAGCCGTGGGGACAGGCAGGGGTCAGCGCTGGCAGTGCCACCTGGTGTTGTCCTCCTGTTCAGCCGCTGCGGGAGGCTGTGAAATGGCAGGTGCTTAGCAATCCAGGCGCCCGTGGGAGCCAGGCCCAGCGTCTGACCCACCGGCCCGGCTGGGAAGGGGAGCCAGCCCCTGGGGGCCATGCCGGACAGACACACGTCTGGCTCGGACCTGGGACAGGGAAGGGCTGCCTGGACTTGAGTTGGCTTCCCCTCCGCCCTGTCCTCCCAGGGAACTGAGTGGGCGGTTGGGGACCTGGGAGCCTCCCGTCCTGCCCTGCCACACTTCAGGACATGGACACAGGGTTTCCACCTGGGTCCTCCGTGTCCCCTTCTGTAAATGAAGGCACTGGAGCAGATGACCTTGCACGGTCTCAGCCCAGGACAGTGGCTCATGGAACGGGCTCTTCCCTGGGTTCTCACCGGCCCTGCCACGTGTCTTGGCGGGAGGGTGGGGGACAGCCGTTCAGCCCCTGGGGCTTCAGTTTGCTCGGCTCTAAAGTGGGCGGGGCCGGGTGGGAGGTCACACACTAGAAATGCTCCTGGAGGGGCTGGCGTCACATGGCCCGGGGCCACCTGAGGAGCCTCGGGTGAGCACAGGATGCGCAGCTGGTCACAGTCAGGATCCCCCAGCTCCCTCCACGCGCCTGCAATGTCCCAGCACCGTGGCAGGCCCTGGGGACACGTCTGTGACAAAAATAGGCAGAAATGTCTGTCCTTATGGGTGGATGGGGGTCAGTCACCGAGAATATGAAAGAGTGACATGTAGGCATGAATCGCCAGGTGGCTCTGACAACCCGCAGGCGGATTTCCGACCCCACCATCCGGTCCCTCATGGAGCCTCTCTGACAGGCGCAGTCTCGGCACTCACCCACCGCGTTCCTCTAGGGGTTCTGTGCCGCCTCCCCTGAACCAGCCCCTCACCTCCTCATTCCCGCTGAGTTCGGGCTTTGAGTCCCACCTCTACGCCACCAGTCCGGCTGCTGGACCTTGGGCAAGCCCTTGATTTCCCGCTCTTTGGTTTTTTCATCTTTAAAATAACATTGCTTCTCTTTTGTCTCGAGGATTCAGCGAGTCAGTGTGCAGGAAGCGCTTACGGCAGAGCCTGCCGCGGTGCGACCCCAGGCACATCAGTCTGCCAGCCTCTGCTTGCTGATCTGTGAAGTGGGCATAAATGCCGCCTAGCTCCCAGGAGGCCTGGCAGGCTTAGAGAAGACATGCACGGGGAATGCTTGGCACAGAGCTTGGCACGGGGCAGAAAGTCTTTCTCCTTTGTTGGGTTGCTTCCTTCTTATCACGGAACAAATCCCCCTGAAACTTACAATAACTACTTGTGACTGTCTATCTGTGAGTCAGGGAGGTAGTTGGAATATTCTAGGCTTGGCCGGGCTACTGTTTTCAAGCTACTGATCTAGCCAGGCTGAAGAAGTTTGGGCTCAGAACTGCTCCACCTGTGTCCATCTGGGGGACTTGTCTGAGAGCAGCGGCTACCTGGGAGTGGAGGTGCACAGAGGTGCAGAGATCCAACATGTCCAGGGTTTGCAAGGAAAAAACCAGAACCTCTGCCTTGTCTGTTGGTCAAGAAACAATCACATGGGCAAACTCAAAGTCAAGGGCTGGAGAAATAGCTGTCCTTCAGTGGAAGGATCTGTCAATCATATGGCAAGGGACATGGGGAAAGGCAGGGAGGATATGGAGGGGATCCACCAGGCTTCCAAGGACCCCAGGAGACAAGGGCACTGATTCAGCGAGTCATCGTGTTTCCCAGCTGGACAGTGGCCCAGCTTCCTCTCAGACTGCTGCTCGGAGTCCTCCCTTCTGCTCCCAGGTTGCCTGGGGATGCCGTGCAGGACTTTCCTCCCAGGATGTCTGCAGAGACGGAGGATGGGTGCAGGAAGTCTGGGCTGCAAAGCCCTGGAACGCACCCTCCACCCCGCCTCTGTGTCAAACCTGTCCTTGCCACGAAATAAATAAAACTGTCAGCAGGAAAAATGAGGGCCAAGCCAACCAAATATGATAAACCGTCTCTTGCCGTGTATTGTACTCTCCACAATCAAACCCCAAGCGGATGCTAAAAATGTGCGCAGCTTTGTAAAGAGACGGGCACGCTGTGTGGCCGAGATTTTCGGAGCAAGGTAATTTAACTGCAATGCACATAAAAGAGGCAAATGCAAAGAGTGGTAATTTGGAAAGTGTACATCAGGTGCTTTTTTAAAAATTGATATTGTTGGTTATTCCTCTTTTTATTAAAACCCAGGGCCCTGTCACATCCTTATCCAGCTCCTTCGAGGCGAGTGTTGACATTTCTAATTTGCAAATTTAAAGATTGTCAAGAAATGGTTTAAATACTTGGCATGCTTGGGGAGCTTTGTGACTAATGGTGACAAGGGTTGGCTCATCTCTGGGAAGGCTAGGGACAGGAGGGGAGAGCTGGGCTGGATTTAGGGAGGTGGGGAATAGCTAATGCACTGAGATCTTAGTGTCGATCTCCAAGTGTTTTGCACGTGTATTTTGTATTTCTGGCATTAAACCTGTAATTTCCATTTCACAGATGAGGAAGGTGAGGACCTGGGGGTTAAAGAACTTGTGCAAGGTCACACAGTTCCTAAGGGACAACTCTGGCATTGGAACTGGCACCAACCTCTGTGCCTTGGGCCTGCCCATTGTTTTCCTCCCTCAGTGAAGGAGCACGGGGGGCCTCAGAGTCAGACAGTTTGGGGTTGGAATCCCAGCTTGTCAGTTGCTGTAGATGCTGTGACTTTCCCATTCATTCATCAGTTCTGCAAGTGGCACTTGAGACTGTGCACCAGGTACTGTGCTGGACACCAGGGGCAGACCGTGAGCAATGCTTGCGTTCCTACCCCATGGGCTTTGTAGCCCCCCAAGGTACAGAGCTGCTAAGAAGGAACGTGGTGCCCTCAGGGAAATGGGCCTGGGAGGGCGTCCCCATTAGGGGACTGGGTTGGACCCTTTAGGGATGGGCATGCTCACACTCACTCTTAAAACTCTTACACTTGAAACCAAGCCGCCGCGTGGCGAGCCCAGTCTGCACTGAAGCCTGGGTGGCTGTGGCTGTGTGATTCTGGGCTCCAGAGAAAAAGGGAAATGCATGCCTTTTGGTAAAAATTATTAAGAATCTCAAGGTGGTGACAATAGAGCGCTGGCCAAGCACAGGGCCCTTCTCAGCATGAAGCCCTGCCCAGCCCAGGCCCAGCATCAACTGCCAGGCCCCTCAGGATGGCTCTGGGCCCAGCCACTGCCTGTCGGGAGACCCTGAATGCAGGCCACCCGGGGCACCTCCAGACCCACCAGGGATGTGTGTGTAAATAAATAAATAAACAAACAATGGGGATTCTCTAGAAGAAGTCAGCTGGGCCAAAGAGGGGGCAGGCTGGGTTCTGGGTAAGTTGCAGGATGAAGTGGTCACGTGGTACAGCGGGAGGCTGGAGGGTGCCAGGGCAGGAGGAGAGCGGAGGCGAGGGGCAGAGTGGCCAGAGAGGGAGAGAGGGACTGGACGATTCCCATCTTGATCCTGAGAGCAGAAGCAGCCACCGGAGGTGTCCGGGAAGGGAAGAATTCGCCTGGGTTTACGCTGGTAGCTGTCACGCTGGTAGCTGTCGCCCTGGCTGCTGGGTGGAAGACCAGGAGGGAGAGCGGGAGGACTGTCCAGGAGGCTGCGGAAAGGCGGGGGCCGGGCCAGAGGGTCGCTCTGGGACAGATTTCCAAGAGTTAAGGGGACCTGGTGAGGGATTTGAAGGGGACAGAGATGGGGTCATCTGAGGAGGACTGAGCCACTGGGTCACTGAAGGGGTCATTTCCAGGAAAGGGATAGAGTGGAGGAGGAGGGGCTTGAGGGTCCTGTCGTGGCTTTCGTGCAGACTCCTTGTAGTTGAGGGTTTTGATAGGGGACAAGCTGATTGTGCCTCTGAACTGCCCAAGCTGGAGGCTGGAACCCGGGAGCCCCACCCTGGAGGTGAGGGGCGTGGCCTGAGCTAAGTGGGAGGAGCGTCTAGAGCCCCGCCCAGGACGGCAGCGCCAGCACAGCGCTTACCCGGCCAACCTCGAGGATCAAATGCCAGTGTATATGCAAGGCACCTCCTGCAGCATCTGGCAGTCTTAACCATTGCCAGAGGGATGTGGGGTATTCAGTAGGTGCTCACCCCCCACTCCTTCCTTCATAGCCTTCAACTGGCAAGTTGGGGCACCTTGTTGCCCCTCTGGTCCCCAGTTTCCCCATTTGTAGGGGGACCACAAACCTCTGGGCCATTTCTGACTTTGTGTCCCATCAGCCTGAGGGTCCTAGGGGGCTGTATAGATTTGTACCAAGTGGCTTCCCCTCCCCCACCATTTCCTCAGCCTTGAGGGACCAACCAGTCGTGCCCATGGGGTGAATTTTAATTTAGCGGCTGCCGTGGTTTATGAACTGAGCTCCATCTAGTCTCCAGGGTTCTGGGGACCGGGAGGAAGTTCTCTGATGGCCTGCAGCACCAGGAGCCAAAGGGCAATGACTCGCTTGGAGTGGGGAGTGTCCTTGCTTCAAGATGCCCCAGCCCCTGGCAAACCTGGACTCATCATGAGAGATGGACACCTTTGATGTCCTTTGGGAATCACCTTTGATGCCTTTGGGAATTGTGGGTTTGTGACGACAGGTGACTGTTTAAGGGTGGTCCTCTGTGCTCCTCCTCCTACTGTGACGGACACTGTGCTAGCACTCTGTGGCCAGTCCCCCGTGCGGTCTGCATAACCCAGACTCCTCCTGCTGCAGATGAGGAAGCTGAGGCTCTCGTACCTTGCCCGAGGCCACACAGCTCATGGTCCGAGCCAGGCCCAGGAGCCTGAGCGTTTACATTTACTTTGGATCTTGCTCATCCAAGCAGGACAGATCCATCTTCAAGGTTGAACGAGACAGCAAAGGGGAGCCGGTGTGCTTGATGTCTCCCCATGGGGATGTCATTCACGAAATTGCACTAACAGAGATGTGAGAGGCTGAGCAGGAGCCATAAAGATCATTTGATTATTTCACAAATGAGAAAACTGGGGCCCAGAGAGACAGGTGCTAAGCCAGGCGACACATAAATTAAGACACACCCTTCCCTGACCACCCAGTCGGACCCACACCTGGCACCTGCCTGGTGTCCCCTGCCCAGTTGGGCTGCTCTTGCTGGGGCAGCAGCAGGGTGGGGCTGAGGCAGAGGAGGGTCGATGGCCCCCAGACTCATAGGATCACCAGTGTCATCTAGGGAACCTGCAAAATCTCCAGATTTGCAGGCCTCAGCCCTGGGGCTCCAGATGCTGACGTCCCAGGTTGCAACTGGGAAATGGCTCTTCTTTAAAGTCACTGATGGTTTGCAGCAAGCAGTCCAGTTCGCAAACCACTGTCCAGCGTTCCCCAAAGGGTGTTCCGCACAGTGCCAGGTCAGTTCCACGGGGACCTGAATAGGTGTTCATGTAAAAAGTTCTCCCAGCAAGACGCTGGGGGTACCTGGACACTGTTGAGTTAGAGGAGTGAGCCCCACTGTGGCTGAACCCTAGAATCCCCTGGGGAGCTTCGACAGCTCCTGCTGCTCAGGCCACATCCTGGGTCCTTCTCAGGGACAGGACTTGGAATAAGTAGTTGGTAAAGCTCCCCAAGCAATCCCAGGGGGGGTGGCCTGGTTGCAAGCCACGGATCAGAAAAAGTGAGACTGGCCTTTTAGTTGCAGAACAATGTTTCAGGGCTTTGAATACACAATGTCTGTTAGGAATCTCTAAAAGGAGAAATGGTTTTCCTAGGCCATCAGGGGAGCAGTGACATGCCTATGCAGGAAGAGGATGCTGGATATGGAGAGAGCGTGTCTTGGTCAGAGGAGACAAAGGCAGGCCGTGGGAAATGTAGAGGCCGGTAGAATTTTAGACTCCAATGAGCCTGAATTTTCTTGTTGTTGTTAGACTCATTTGGATATTGGAGTGCTCCGAGTAGCACTTGAGCACCATGGAATATTTGTGTAGGCCAAGGTGTCAGTCGATGGTGGATACGTCAGCAATTGGTAATAGTTGTAATGCCAGTAATATTTGTATACTATTATACCATGTAAGACTCAGCATTTCTGTACGTAATAAAAAGCATCACATGGACTATCTCACTGGGGGCTCCAGGCATTACTATTTGGGTCACCTGGACTGGGGACCTGCTCCTGTCATTCCCCTGCCTAATGCTCCCTGGAGGGTCACCTTGTCACTCCTCATTCTCTTACAAAGTCCTAAAGATTGATGTGTTAAAGTTTCTTTCTTTTATTATATATTCCACTCCCAAAATGTGAGCATCCTCCTTCATTATATGCTTATAGAGAAACTGAATATGCACTACCAGCAGTCACTTTAGTAGAGTTGAATTTAATTTCCTTCTTATGTTTTTGGATTCAGAGATAAATGTAACTAGAAGTTCTACCCTGCCCCCGGGTCCATTGTCACGGGCACCCTGGTTTGGAGCCCCTGTGCCGCCTGGTCCTAACCTTTCTCTAGCAGCTTCTGTCACCACTCACGACCCTGTGGCTTCTGTCTGAACCGCTAAGTGCTGCTCAGCCTTGGGCCACTGCACTAGCTGTTCCTCCACTTAAATGTTAAAATGCTTCTCCACCTACTTTTTTTTTCCCCCCTTGGCTGGCTTCCTCTTGTCGCTTGTCTCTTCCAATATCCCCTCTTCGGAGGCCTTCCGTGTCCTTGCATCTCTAGAGCTGCGCTCAGCCGCTCTCTCGGACTCGCCCATTTTGAATGCTCGAGTGGCGCTCAGCGCCATGGGATATTTTTCTTGCTGGATGCTGCCTGCCCCACTCAGGAGGACCCGGGCTGCCACAGCCGAGCTCTCTGCCAGGGTTTGTTGGATGGGCGCACATACCTAGACCCCGAGAAGTTGGACGGTCTGTCGAAGCCAAGGGGTCAGTCGACGGTGGAGCCGAGACTAGACCCCTCAACCCAGATGGCCCCCAGCTCAAGGTCCTCCGCATCATGTCAGGCCCTGCTCACCCTTGGGAGGCCCAGGAGAGCTGTTTATGTCCAGACTCTGACAGTGGAGGCCTGAAATCTGTTGTGATGTCAGAGGACTGTGGAATTTGAAAGGAAAAAAATAAATAAAGTGATTGGCATTTTACACTCTGTTCCACAGCCAGTAATGGGAGGTTAGGAAAATTCTGGAGTCTGAAATAATTCAGGCAGGCCCAGCGGCAGGTTGGAAAAGACTGAGGTCAGGTCCCCGCAGGAGGTGAACGCAGCCCAGGGATGTCACCTGGGTGTCATAAAGGGACCCAGTATGCAGGGTGAGGCACTGGGCACCCCTAGAGTGTGGCGTCAAGCCCTGACACCCAGAGAGGCACTGAGGACCCGCTTCTTCCTTCCTTTTACTGAGCCCCTCTGCCAGGAGCTGGACAGTTCTGTTAGCAGGTTCTGGGAACCGAGCTAGCGGGTCTTTCCTCTGCCTCAAAGACACCCCGCCACAACTTTCAGCACAGGAAAGGGCTGGGTGACAAAGAGGGGAGACCCTGCGGTCTATGGAAGAGCAAATGGTTCAAATGTGTGGGTGCCTAGAAATCCAGCTCCTTCTCCTCCCGCTTCCTTTCTCTCCTCCCAGGAGTCTCCCGCTCACAGAGGAGCTGGAAAGCAGCTGGCTCTGGCCTGGGCAGGGCCTCCCATCTTGTTTCCACCCACAGCCTCTCTCTGCACGGTCTCCCGTCAGCCTCTCCCCGTTTCTAGTGAGCACGGGATTCCTGACGACAAACCAACAGGCAGAATCCAGGGGGTCAGATTTGACCCGTGAAGACAAAGAACTTGGCAACCCGTACGTCCCCTGCCTGGATCTCCCTCTGCCCCACCTTGTCACCAAGACAGCATTGCTGACGTTCTACTCTAAGGGGGTTTCTTCATGCACCGGTCTGTCCACTCGTCCAACCAGGATCCACTCACTTGGGGTCAACAGAACCACCTCTACCACTCACTGGCCTTGGGACCTGTCTCAGTGTCCCAGGGCAGCTGTAACAAAATGTCACAAACTGGGTGGCTTGATACAAGCGTTCTGGAGTCCAGATGCCCCAAATCAAAGTGTTGGTGTCCCTCTGAAGGGAGGGTTTGAGGGCCCGCGCTCCTTCTGAAGGCGAGAGGGAGAAGCCTCCCCCCCTTTTCCAACTTCCAGGGGGTCCAGCCATTGGTGGACGTGTGGCCCTCCTCCCCGTGCCCCCCCCTTCTATCTTCCTCTCTCTCATCTTTCATGACACTTGGGTCACATTTCCAAGTCCTTTCTCCAAATAAGGTTATAGTCACAGGCTCAGGGACTTGGACATATCTTTTTTTTGGGGGGGGGTGGGGCTGGTGGTCACTATTCAACCCACCAAACAGCCTTAGACAACTTATTCAACCTCCTGAGCTTCTGTGCCTTCAACTGGGAAACGGAGACCCTCCTGCTCTATATCACAGGAATGATACATGGGTTTAAGAGTTGAGCTTTTCCAGTGCCCCTACGTGCCTTGTGCTCCCCTCCTGGTGGTCACTCTTACTTACTGAGTGTCCACCATGTGCTCAGGCATGGTGCTGGGCTCACCCCACATCCCTGGACAAGCTGAATCCCAGTAGATCCTGGGTCTGATTCCACAGTCTGCCCATCCATGTGAGTGCCAGCAACTCTGAGAAACCCTGTTTCCCTACAGCTGTGTGAAATGACCCACAGCCCCACCCGTGGGAAAAAGGTGTATAGACAGTTCTAGAAAATTCCTCAGCTCATCCCAAGACACCTTTCTGGGGATTTTTGGGGACAGAGGAAACCAGCACCTGGCTATTAGGAGTCATTTCGGTCCTGATCCCATCCCCCAGCCCTACCAGGCCACTGTCCTCAGTGTTGGGAAGGAGGCGGACACTTCCCGTCCACTGCACAGTCAACACCACACTGAGGACAGGGCGGCAATTCTGAGAGCAGTGGCCTGTTGCAGCCTAGAAACTAGGCAGCCAAAAAGGGACTTGGCCCGACAGAGCTGGCAGGACCGTGTGTCCCTGCTCTCTTTCCCCTCTGTGACCTTGGGTACGATTACCCGCTTTTCTGAAGCTCGCACATTCGGCAAGAGGGTACGGGGTTGACTTAGGGCAGCAGGGTTCCAGCTTTTAAATGGCAGGAGACCTGCTTAAAACCTTTCCCAGAATCCTGTTTCGTGTCACCTGGAGGCGCCCCTGTCCTCAGTCTCACCCCCGGAGGGCCCAGCACCTGCCCCAGGAGTCCCTTCAAGCATCCGCGCTTGCCCAGGTAACAGATGGCTGACGATTTAACACGATTAAAATGAGGAGGCTGGTGGAATTTAATTAAGAGACAAAAACACTTTGAGAAGGCTTCCTTCAGAGGCGGATCTAGAGGGCTGACCAGGAAGCCCCCTCAGCACACAGCCAGGTAAACCAGGGGTGCAGAATGCAACCTGCGCACGGTGGCCCACGGGGAGGGAGACATGCGTGTTCTAGAACCTTCCCCTTTGGCATCCCACTCCTCCGGTACTCATCTGTCTGTCTCCGTGTAAGATGGGTCCAGACCAGGGGTGCACTCAGAACTAAATGCAGATTCCCCTCAATGCCCAAGAGGCCCTCCGTGATCTGACCCCTCCTCCCTCTCTAGACTGTTCCGTTGTTCATCTCCCATTGCCCACGGTACTTGTGTTTCTTCCCTATGTGGAATCGATTCCTGTCTCAGGGCCTTTGCACAGGCTGTTTCGTCCTCCTGGATTGTTCTTCCCCTGATGGGAAGGTTTTCCACACACAAGCAGCAAGAGCAGGGGTCTGGAGAGGAGTGGAGGGAGGGTGTTCCTGACCCAGGGAAGAGCAAAGGTGGAACAGGACGGAGCTGGGAAAGCCGGGGGTGGTGGTGATGTTTTAATAAAGAATAATGCTTGAGGCATGGGGAGGGGTGAGGGAGGGGTGGGAGGTTGGTGGGGGACAGTGGTGGGCTGTTAGCCGGGAGAAAGACTGCTCTATGCCGTTCTCCCCCTCGAGGACCAGACCCAAGGCAAAGATTCCCGTTGCTCTACTAAAGCTGCTCTTGAGGCTCCCTGTTTGCCAACCCCGAGGGGCTTTCCCGGCGGTGTCCTTCTTGATCTTTCTGACGCACTGAGAGCTGATCACAGCCTCTCTCCCACACTCTTCTGCACTCCTGGGCCCCCCTGCCCTGTGACGGGGTCTCCCTGGAGGCCGTGTGCTGGGTTGGACTCCAGCTCCATCACGCTCCTAGCGGGGCCCTCTCACACTGAGAAGCTTCTCTGTACCTGGGGACTTACCTGGGGACTTACCTGGGGACCAAGAGACCTGCCTGGGGATTGGCTGTAAGGGTGTGGAGGCCACCCCCCGACCCACCACTCCCTCCTGCCCCTGCCTCCCGTTTCTCTTCCTGACCCTCATGGGGTGCTCTTCAGACTACCCGGCTTTCACTCCAGATTTTCCTTGCTCTTCTGCCAACGCTCTTAAGCTGCTGTAAAGGAGAAGCAGGCTCCGGAGGCCCCTCCTCGGGGAGGCCCGTGGAGGGCCGTGGTCTCGGCTCACTCCCACCATTTTTGGGTCGTTGTTGCTCTTGTCTCTCGATGTGCTGCGTCTATTGAGGAAAATTTTGCCTTTGAGAGAAGTTGCAGGAATAGGCAAAAGCAGCCTTAATTAGCCTCACACACGGATTGATTTTTCTCGTCCCGTTTAAACCTAACGTCTTGGTAGACGTCGAGAAATATGCCTCTAAATTGCAGGGGGGGTGGGGGGGGAGAAAAGGAGAGGTCTGTGGCCAAGTGAGGAGGAGGGGAGAGATTTCCTTTAAAGACCCAAAGCACAGGGACTTCTGTGCTGGAACCTTCCACAGCAGATGGGGACGGCGAGGGCGGCCCAGGTAATAGAGTCGTGCCTGCCAGAAGGGAGTGACCCCTGGTGGCATCTTTAATGAAGGGGAAGAGGATCTGCTTAGACTTTCATAGAAGTTAAAGCCAAGGGAACAAACCCACAAAGCTTTTCCGCTAAGAGAACAATGCAGACGTTCTGAGACGCCTGAGAGAAAAGGAGCTCGTGGATCTGTCGACCTTCCCCCGAGTCATTGGCGAGACCCTCTAAGCCACCCCAAGCAGCAGGAGACTTTTGTTTCCTCTGTGGAGCCCCAATATAGAAAACAAAAATAAAGTGCAGCTGCTTGGTTCCAGCAGGGAAGTGGCCCCAGAGACCCCGGCGCACTCCTGGAATCATCTCACTATGCAGAGGGGAAAACGGATGGATCAGAGAGGCTGCTGCTCCTCCAGGCTGCTCACTGCACACTCAGCACTTACGGGAGCTCCCAGCGAGCGGGGAGCCCCTGTGATGCGCCAGGCACCGTTCTGGGCACTGGGCCAAAGCAGTGAACAAGAGGCGAAGTCCTTGTCCTTGTGGATGTGAGTCCTGGTGCTGCAGACGAGACAGACGCACAGAGACAGACGCCAACAGGCACCCTCAGGTGGTCAGTGAGAGGGCTTGAGGGACAGTAAGGCGGGGAGGTGGATCGGGATGGTCAAGAAGGTCCTGCAAGTTGTGAAATCTGGATAGAGAGGGAGCCAGGGAAATGCTGGGGGACGAAGGCTCTGGACCGGGGACGTGACAGGCACCAAGGTCCTTACGTGAGACCGTGACTCAAGCAAAGACCAGCAGAAGGCCAGCACGTCCAGGACCCCGTGAGTGAGGACGTGTGATGGAAGATGGGTCACAGAGGGGCTGGGCCAGGGATAGGTGGCCACCCAGGCTGTGACAAGGCCCCACCGGCTGCGGGGAGCCTTTGAATTTGATCCAGAGTGGGATGGGAGCCATGGAGCATCTAGCAGGAGGGTGACACGGTCTGAATGAGGCTTTCAAAGGATCTTTCTGCTCCTGCCAAGTGGAGAATAGGCTGTGGAGAGATAAGAGAGGAAAACAAGACCAAAGAAGAGACTTCTGCGGTGGCTGACGCTGAGAGACGTTGGTGGCTCAGACCTCAGTAGCAGCCATGGAGGAGATGAAGGACGGGTAGGATTCGGGATGTATTTGGAAAGCAGACACAGTAAAATTCGCTTTAAAAAAAAAATAAGCAAGAGAGCTACCTTCTCCTCTCTCTTTGGTACAAAGCACTGTGTGGGGTTTTATTTATTAGTCGGGATTCTTTTGCCTGTAAGAAACTCAACTCATACCGGCTTCCATGACTGAAGATCCCAGCCTGGCATGGGCTTCAGGCATGGCTGGTTCCAGGAAGGCAAGTGATATCTTCAGGATTTGGTCCCTCTCTATTCTGACACCTTCACTTTCATCAATTCTCACCTGGGGCCCCCGGCAGCTCCAGGTTTAGATGAGCCTTACGTATGGCAGTTACCATGGAAGAGTGTTTTCTTCCCCAGGATTTTCACCAAAACTGAGGATTTGGCCATTGTAAGTCACTCACCTGTCCATCCCTTCCCGGTCACACTTTCCAAGGAATTGGGATGCCCAGACTGGCATCAGGGGTGGTGGCAGGGAAGAAATTGACCCCCCCGAAGTTAGGCATTTCCAGGAATGGGGAAGATGGGTGCCACGTCAGCAAAAATGACTGTTTCATACGACCCTGGCATGATAAGGATATATATCTTAAATAAATGAGGATTCTGCCTTGTCATTTCTCGCCGTCACCAAGGATGCTTTCCTGGAGACCAAAAAAAATAAAAAAATAAAAAAGTACTTGTAGCGATGAGAAGTCCCACCTGCGTGATGCCACCTTTCAGAGGCTTCCCCACACATTATCCCGCTGCTGAACACATACCCCCAGGCGGGGAAAAAGGACTTGAACCTGAAAAGCAGAGAGACACTTGTTCGCCAGCCACCTGAGGAGCAGAGAGAAAGGAGACGGAAGTCCAAGGCTGCTGCCATTCAGTGGGGGAGGGCAGCCTGTGGAGCTGATGTGTAGGGGGAGGGCTGGGGAGGGCTGGGGAGGCCCCGGTGGGGGCCGGGGTGGGGGCTGGGGCAGGCAGGAAAGAAGCTGAGGATGAGAATAGGGAGGACATTGCAGAAGTCTGGATCTGGAGCCAGTAATGCCTAACGACCGTGGCCTTCGGGTTTTCTGTTTAAAAGGACAGCTGCGTCACATTGAATTATTCAGACACGAGTCCAGCAACCACCTGACACCCCTCCAAGGCCGTTCCGTTCGTTCTGCAGCAGCCTGGGCGGTTTGGCCTTGACAGCGCACACTGGACTCCTTTTAAAGCTACATTCCGAGATGATGCGGGTCTTGCTTCATGAAGATAACCATCCCCGCCTGGCCCGCCCGGCTTTCAGTGACACCTGGTCGCTTTTCTTTGGGTAGTTTCGCTCTTGCCTGGGTTTTGTGAGCCTCTGGGGCTGCTTGATTCTTGCCAGTTAAGAAGGCCCCCAAAGCCCCAAATCCGCCTGTGAGATTGTTAACGGGCACCTTCCTCCCCGCCACGGCACCGCCAGCTGGGCCACGTGACGTGGAGGAATCGGTTAGTGCCATTACCTTGAGATGCCGGAGCTGGCACTGAAGTGGTGTAGAAAACATACCCCAGCCGCCTCTGCCCCCCGGGGCGTCTCCCTGGTTACCTCATCTGCAGCTGCTTCCTCCTGCCGGCGCTGGGGTCTAATCCAGGTTCAGGGCCTCTTTGGGAATTCGGAGCGTTAACTTGGAGAACAGCATCCTTCCTCCCTATTCCCACGTCTGCCCGCTGCCCTTGCATGCGGAGAGGGCAGAATCGCTGCTCCGTGGTTACTTCAGGCCCATGTCCCTTCTCCAGTGGATTTAGAGTTTGGGGGTGGACGGCGGGGAGCAGTAAAGGAACTTAAAAGGCAGCTTGCTCTCACAGAGAACTCTGAGGCTTCGCATCAGCCAAGGCCAGGCTTGAACCGCAGCCCTGCCACTGATTGGCAAGGTAGCTTTGAGCACGTGGCCTCGTCCCTCTGAGTCTCCACTTGTCCCGACTGTGGATGGGGACTCAGGGGCGCTGCATGAGGCGGATGTGAAGAATAGATGAAGCAGGATTCATGAGGCTCTGTCTCCAGCCAGGCCTACGTATACCCAGCTGCCGCTGAAGAGATCCGCCTGGTGGACCCCCTGAACCTGAACTTAACCCCCCCCCCACAGCAGGACTGCCTGTCTGACCTCATTTTAGAACAGATGCTCTGAAAGAGCCATGGCCAGTCCCTCTGCCCCATGTGCCCTCAGTTCCTGCCCAAACCCTGAGCCCAGTACCTCCCGGTAGCCGCTTAACTGGTTTCCCTTCTTCCGTGCTCCATCCTGAGCATCTTTTCTCAATGAGCGCTCATCTCACACCCTCCACTGCCCACCGCGCTGCAGTCACCTACCCCTAAACCCCACGCCCCCAAGTCCTGCCCACGTGCCGGGCTTTACCTGTGGATACTTCACCCCCACCGTCCCCACATCTGACCTCGTGTTTCAGGCTCCCACCCCTTGGCTGACACCACCTCCTCCTCCGGGAATGTCACTCTTTGCCTCCTGGCAAATACCCCTCCTCCTCATTTTTAAACATCAGCTCAAAAATCACTTCCTCCCCCGGCGCAGTGGTGTATTCCTGTCATCCCAGCGACTCCAGGAGGCTGAGGCAGGAGGATGGCGAGTTCAAAGCCAGCCTCAGCAAAAGCGAGGTGCTAAGCAACTCAGTGAGACCCTGTCTCCAAATAAAATACAAAATAGGACTGGGGGTGTGGCTCAGTGGTCGAGTGCCCCTGAGTGCAATCTCTGTACCCCCCTGTAAAAAAAAAAAAAATCGCTTCCTCTATTATTTAATCATTAAAAGGAATGAAACACTGATACTATAACACGCACAGACCTCCGAAACTTTATGCTAAGTGTAAGAAGCCATATGCTAAGGGTCATGATGTGTATGATTCCATTTATATAAAATATGCCAGAGAGGACCATCCGTGGAGACAGAGAGCAGGCTGGTGGCTTCAGGGGTTGGGGGAGGGGGATGGGAGCAGCCACTTCCCAGGTCCGGGTCCTCTGGAAGCCAGATGGAGGTGGTGAAAGACTGTGCATAAATGCCAATGGACCATTGGCTTTAAGGAGGCTAATTTCACATTTCGTGACTTTCATGCCCATTAAACAAACACACCCAAAGAACCGCCTCTTTCATAAAGACTTCCCTGATCCACGCAGGTGGGACCCACCCCTCCTGCCGTGGTGGCCCCCATGCCCACTCCGACATTGCCATGTCGTGCCCCCGAGCAGCCCGTGTACTCCCTGACTCTGGCCAGGCCCGGGGACGCTCCGTGGGTGTCAGTCTCCCCCCATCTTCCGGGAAGCCGTAGTGGGACGTGTCCTCGTGCTCTGGAGAAGGCAGACACCCTGCACCATCCATCACAGCCTCCTAAGCCGCTGGAGCTGGGCCTTCGGGGCTCTGGCTGCGGAAGGCATTTGCATTGTGGCCCAGGCGCCCGCCACCTCCCTAGGCCTCTGGAGGGGGCTTCCCAGCTCTGGCCTAGTTGCATAAAGGCTGGTGCCTCTCTGCAGCTCCGCTGGGGGTTGCCTTTCTATTTACTATTCTCTCCAGTTCTGTGCCGTCAGCACTTCACGGCCGTACCATGCCCCGCTTCTTGGAGCAGTTTGGAATGATTAAGGACAAGTAGTGGCCTGCTGGCCTCATTGTGTCTAGGACAGGGAAGGGGAGGGGTGGATCTCCAGCCTGCAGCCCATGGGCAGCCCTCTGCAGCCCTGGTGGGACACAGCCTGGGAAGGGGACCGGCTCCTGCCAGTGGTGACAGGATCTACTCCTAAGCTAGGATCGAGGGGCACTGCTGAGCTCTTCCTGCCCACACGGCCCCACTCCTGTCCCCCTCCTCCCCAGAGTCCCCTGAGCAAGATGCAGATGCTGTCCCTTGCAGTTATTGAAGATGCTGGGTTTGCTGATTGGCTCCCTGGTGTGCACCAGCCTTGCGGAGAGTGGACTGCAGGCTCCAACCTGCCGGATGCCAGGGAGCAGGGGGTCCTGGACCGTCACCTTCCCCTCCCTCCACCCCCATGGCCCAGACCAGAAGCCTGGCTGGAACTCTGCTGTCCCCTCCTCCCCTTCCTCCTCTTCCTCCTCTGCCACGTCCCTGGGGTTCTGCCCTCTCAATCCCTCTCTCATCCATGCCCGTTGTCCTGGACTGCTGCTGCCGCCGCCTCACCTTGAGGTCCCCGTCGCTTGCGAGTTGCCTGCCAGGGTCCCCCTACTCTTCTGCCTTCTTTTCCTCAGTTCCGTCCATTTCTGTGCCCTCGGAGACCTTGCATGCGTTTTCTTGTTTCCGCGGTGACACAGAACGCCCCACTGCAGCGTACAGCAACATAAATGCCCCCTCCTAGGTCCCTGGAGGAGACAGGGGCACATGGAGTCTTCCTGGGTAAAGTCAGGAGACAGCAGGGCTGGTTCCTTCGGAGGCTCCCGGGGTCCACCCTGGCCTCTTCAGGCATCTTTCTTGGCTTTGTGGCTCTATCCGTTCTCGGCTTTCCGGGTTCCCCTGACCTCTCCCCTCTGACCTCTGACCCACCTGCATCCTCTTCTAAGAACCTTGTGCCTAGACCAGGCCCAACCAAGTAATCCAGGATGACTTCCCTCTTTTGAGGCCCTAAATACAATCCCATCTTCAGAGCCTCTTTGGCCTTGTGAGGTGACACAGGTGCCAGAGAATGGGAGGTGGCCACCTTGCGGGTCCCATCTCGCGGCCTGCGCGGCCACCTTGCTGGGGTACTCACCCCTCCTCTCATTAGAAATCTGCGCCGTCTCCCGGTGGCTGATGGAGCCATGGCCAATCCTGAGAGCCAAAGCAGCCAGAGCGCTCATCACACGTGCCTGTCCAGTGGCTGAGGAGGTGTGGCCAAGGTGGCTCCCCGACCCTGACCGTGTAGCAATCTGAGACCCATCTCAGGCCGCAGCCTAGATGTGGCCAGCATGTCAGGCCTTCGCACACGAGTCAGAATCCTTTAGAACAGCCTGCCACCGCTTGCCCTCCCATCTTTGCCCGTTTCTTCATGTGTCCCAGATCCAGCTGTGTTGGAGCGCCTCCTGGTTACCGGGGACTTCCTCTCTCCAGCTTTGCTGGGGGTGGGCCCTCTGCCTGGAAGGCCTGTGCCCTTCCCAAGGGCTGCTCCTTACTCTGTGAGTCTTGCCGCAGCTCCTGCACCGACTGACACACTGCAGTCCATAGGTGCTCAATAGGTGCTTTTTGAAGGGCTGGATGGAAGAAATGAGCAAATTTAAACAATGCAGTAAGGAAGCCCTGGCTGCCTAGCTAAGGCCTGAAATGGCTCCCAGAGTTGTACATGGTTGGCAGCCAGGGTCATTGTGTCCTGCACCACCTCATTCACCGTGACACAGGCTGGCAGTCCCCCACCCACGTCCTCAACCATCTCCGAGTCCTGCCACAGACAGTTGGCCTACACCTCCTGTATCTGCTGCCCTGGGCTGTCCTCTGGCTCTGGAGCAAGTTTACTCTGCAGCCAGACAGGCTGGACGTGTTGGGGAGGTACTCGGGAGCACCCCTTGGCCAGCAAAGGATGGGGGTGTTGGCAGATAAACACCTGGCACCTGCTTCTCCTTGGGGCGACAGTTCTGAGGTATGTTCCTCAGCCTCTTGGACAATCCTCAGCAAGACTGAGCCCCAGTGCCAACCGCAGTGACCATCTCATTAAAGGATGCTTGATTGACTCTCGTCCCCACCTCTTTCCCCACTCCCTTGCTGTGCTTCCCAGGATTACCTCTGAAATCAATAATTCACACCCAAATCCCTGCCTCTGGGTCTGCTTTTAAGGGAATTCAAACTAAAATATCACATACTGTGAAGAGGTAAAATCCAATTAAAATAGCCTCACATTTATTGAGCGCTTGCTAGGTGCCGGGCACCATGATAAACCACAGCCACTCATCCTTTTGTTTAATCCTTGCAGCATCCCTGTGGATGCTGTTTCTCCCTCATAGAGGGGAAAATAGAGGCCAAGAGATGGGGAGGGGGTGTTGCTCAAAGGCATGGAGCCTCCATATTGCTTTACCAAGCCACCAGTCCCAGCATCTAATGCAGGTTGGGAAGGGAGGTCCAGGGGAAAGGGGGAGAGGCCCATCCTTAAATTAGGAGGGCTTCCTATGTGAGGTCAGGGTAGAAGTGGGTGATTCACTCTAGCTTAAAGCATAGAAAGTGCTACTCTCTCCTTCTCTGCTTTTCTCGTGAGTCCAGTCAGTTCTGTCCAGCCTGGGCAGAGCCTGTGAAAGGGGCTTGGACCAGCTTCTGAACTGACCTTTGGTTAGGTTTTCCTAGAGTTTACGTACCATCAGCACATCCTCTCTCCTTCCTCTGAGCTCAGGATGAGAGGCTGAACTGCTGTCCACCTGGACAACTGGTCAACCACATATCTCAGCTCACACCAATTTTTAAATTTTCATTTTCTTGCCTGGTCTGCTGTGTTCACTGGAAGAAGTGGAAAGACAATGTGTAGTGGTCAGAGGTCACCCTGAGGTTGGAGGGGATTGATGGCATTGAGAGAAAGAAACAGCTCAACAGGAAAGATGGCCCTGGGAACAGTCAGAACAACTGCTGGGGCAGTGGCCCCCGGGGAAGGGAAGTGGGTTTGCGGAGCGCCTGCTGAATGCACCTCTTTTCTCTGGATCCTCATAACAGTCTTACATAGAGTAGGTTCTGATGGAGGTTGGGTTGCCCTCAGAATCAGACCCGAAGTCAACATGTGGTTCCAGAAATATAAAGAGAGGTGACAGGAGAGGGAAGTGAGTCAAGAAAGGTCTGACAGCCAGCGAAGGGCATGCAGCAGACAGCTGATTTATGCACTCAGGCTGCTGGGACCAAGCCCTAGGCCCCGGGTGACTTAGAAAGAACAGAAACTCTTTCCCGCAGTTTCAGAGGCTGCAAGTCCAAGATCCGGGTGCCAGCATGGTTGAATGTCAACTACCGCCATGAGTGACTGGAGTTTATTCCCACTGGGAAAGCCTGTCACCCAGGGTGGAGCCACACCGGGCTATTTATACACCAGCTCCTGTCGGTCTTGGGTTGAGTGCTGCTCCCAGCAGGCACTTCCAGCCTGTCACACACAGTGGGCTCCAGTGGCACAAGAAAGCTTGTAGGCAAAGACATGCAGGCGCTGGCAATGGGACGTCAGCTGGTAGGCACCCAAGCGGTAAGGACAAGGGCATCCAGGGAAGATGGAAGACCACAGTGTCTGCCGTCGTCCCTCCCATGAGCCCTTGCGGCTAGGCCTTTGTTGTGTTCATCTTTGCATCTGAAGCACCTGCCACGTTCTCAAATGCTCCATTCAAATAGCTAAAGCAAATCCAGGCGGCAGATGCTAGCTACAATGCCATGTCCAGTAACTATATCTGCATTAAGAATAAAGGCCAGTGGGAACTCGGAGGAGAAAATCATTCATTCTGTCCAAGGAGCATATCCTAGCAGGTGTCAGGTTGGCTCTGGAATATGACCAGCAACACCTCCAGGTGGCCACCTGTCCTTCAGATCCATCAGCCTGACCCTAATTTTGGAGCCTTTTGTGCTTAGCTGAAGTTTGCTATGAGAATCCGCACACGGCAGCAGCATTACAAAGGCAAACCCAGCCACCCTGCAGAACGGGAATCAAATACAGTGCCTCGGAGCTCTCTTGCATTGTTACTCCAGGGCGCCTGCCTTCTATGGAAACAGAGGCAGGCCTGCCAGCCATTTCTCATGTGAGCCCCAGCGAGCTCCAGGACTATAATTTCTGCATCACTAATGTGGCCATGTGGTCAAATAAGGAATTGGAACCACTTCTGGGTAAGGCAGGTAGTCAGGAGTATGGTTGCCTTTAAGTTTCTAGAACGTTCTAAGAGTGTGATGATCTCCCATGGCAACATATTTAAGCCTAGGAGTGACTCAGAGCATCCTGGAGACTATCCTGCCTGCTTACAGTGACACTGGATGACACATTCACCGGCCCTGGCTAATCCGCATACTCTGAGAGAAATCCACTTTGCCTTCAGGGGGTTGGAGATATAAGACACTCGGGGACACTTTGTACATGGCATCTGCTCTTCGGCAGTTACCCTCTGTGGCATTAGGGTTCTTATTACTTTGATGACACTTGCCTTTCTAAATCATCTCCTTTATTCATTCATCAACTTGTTTATCATCCGTCTCCTGCAATCTGTCGTGAAAATTCCAGACCAACCAGGTTTTTTTCTTTCTTTGTTCAGCATCTATTGACTGTACACAGGTCTGAGCGCACAGTAGGAGCTTAATCAGTATCTGATGAATGAATGAATAAATAAAATGTAGGAGGGTCCTTATTTTTTCCTTCATGTTGATATTGCTTGCTTCGCCTGTCTCTCTTAGGGAAGCGTTTGCGTTGTTTCCAACATTTCCTTGTTTTAAACATCGGTGCCCTGTTTAGGATACTTTCTTCCTTTATTGTTTCTCAGGACGTAATTCCTGCAGTAGAATTATGGGACCAGGGGGCAGAGCATTGCCCTGTGCAATATGACCCGGCAGCCAAATGTGACCACTGAGTTCTTGAAATGTGGCAAATATGATTGAGAAATTGAATTTAAATTTTTTAAAAATTTTAACCGATTTAAATTTAGGTAGCCACGTGTGGCTAGTGGGTGCCATGATAGCGCAGATATAGACTATTTTAAATTCTGCATAGCTCCCAGGTATCCCTCTCAAAAATGGAGCTGGCTCACCACGGCACCCCACAGCACACAGGCACCATTTCCCTACACCCGTCAACATGGAGTCTCTGTGTTGATGACTAGAATAAGAAAGTGAATTAAAGCCAAGGCGGGAGGGGTGGGAAGGGGCACAGTGGGTTAATTCATCCCTCCTCTCAGGGAACGCCTACTGAATACTCTCCAAGGTGCCAAACACGGTGCTAGGAGGAAGAATGCAGAAATGATACTCAACCCTGGCCCTGAAAAAGCTTTTCCACAATAACTGTCCCTTCCTGGGATACTGTGACAGAGACCAAGGATAACACCCGGAGGGAGGGACAACCTGGGCACAGGGTCCTGATGTGAGCCCCGGTGAGCGGCAGGATTGTATTTTCTACATCACTAATGTGTCCAGGTGGTCAAACAAGGATTTGGAAGCACTTCTGGGTGAGACGGGCAGTCAGGAGTGTGGTCGACATATTGAAGTTTCTAGAACATTCCAGGAGTGGGATGATCTCCTATGGAAACATATGAAAGCCGAGGAGTAACTCAGAGCATCGTGGAGGCTCTCCTGCCCGACATCCTACAAGCAGTCAAGGCCTAAGGGAAGGAATTGTTCCTACCGGGGAGAATACCCACAGGTTGAGCTTATTCTTCTGGATCTGTTTTTCCCAGCAGATAGTAGGGCAGCTACCAGCTCTGCTGATTAGCACTCACCCAAGACAGAGCACGTAACAGGTGCTTCATGACTCTTAGAATGATCACTGGAATAAGAAAGTGAGTTGATGATGAGCTGTTGGGATGGATGGCCGTAAACTGTCATGGAGAAGCCTGTGTTTGTGATATTTGGGGGGATCCTACTCTCATTTGAGCATCTGGTGAAAGCTGTGGACACTCTCCCCCGATGTACCCGAGTGCCCAGTCAATTTTGCATGTGATTTCGGGGATAGAAAAGTCTTTCCTGAACTCCTAGGAGTCTGTGGCTTCTTTGTGAGAAAGCTTGGGGTGCAGGTGAGCTCAGATCCTTTGGGTGATGTCTTCTGGGATGTGTATGAGCCCCCTCTGGCTGCTGTAACATTACTACAGCTGGGTGTCTTAAAACAGTAGAAGTTCATTCTCTCTGGGCTGCAGGCCACAAGTTCAAAATCAAGGTGTCAGCAGGTGGCACTCATCCGGGAGGTTCCAGGGGAACATTGGGCCTTTGACTCTTCGGGTTGCTGTGGACACTGACATTCTTTCTCCAGTTTCTCCTCCAGGTCCCCTTCCCTCCTCTTCTTCCGTCTGTCTCGAACCCCCCTCTGCTTTTTCTCTTACAAATACACATGTCATTGGATAATCCAAGATGGTTCCTCATCTCAGGATTTTTGACTTAATTAACATCTACAAAGACCCCTTTCCCAAATAAGGCAACATTCACAGGTTCTGGGCTGTGAATTAGTCTTAGGATGGTGGTCATATCTTCTGTTTGCCTTCTCTTGACCTTCACGGAGCCCCACGCAGCCTTGACCTTGACCAGTTGAGTTGCTGAGTCCCAACGGCAGGAACTGATTGCGTCTCACCTGTTTCCTCTGGTCCCAGGGGCCTCTTCTGAGGATACTCTACAACGGGGAGACCATTCAAAGGTGAGACCTTGAGCTGGGTCCAGCTCTGCTCTCAGATGATACAACCAGTCCCCAGGCCATCCTGTGTCCCGGATTCTGCCCTGGGTTACAGTCACTGTGGATACTCTGGGTCAGGCTGCCATCTGCAAACGGGAATGGGGATGAGCCAGGCAGGGGTCTCACAAAGCACCTCTATTTCGTGCATTGGCGACAGTGGAAGACACTGTCAGTAAGCCGTTCTACTGGGGATGAAGTGTCATCGGGTCATGGCTTTCCAGGCCACAGAGGGAAACTGGACTTTCAAAGATCGTCCTGTTTCAACCGTGCAGATCCTGGTCATGTGTTCTTCTAGAAGTGGGCAGGGGACACACAAGATGCTTGTCCCTTCCCTGCTTCTCTGCTCTCCGAGCCGGTCAGAAACCTGTGTGCAGTAGCCTCTGGAGGCATTAGCATATTCTTTACAGGCTTGATGCCTTGTCCTCAGGAAATGCAAATCGCTGGGCTTTCTGGAAACACACTGCCCAACAGATAAAAGGCATCAGCCAATTGCAGACCCTCTCTCTTTCTAACCTGTGCCTTGCTGACCCTCTTCTTATTCCCACCCTGAGTTTGGGGTGGGGGTGGGGGCTCTCCATTGAGTGTCCCCAGCGTCCTCACTGAAGATGAGACGCAATGACACTTCAACATTATCACCAGCCCCTTCCTAGAGATGATCTGATGGAGACATTCATTCTAGCATCCGAAGGCGGCAGCTGCTTGCCTCTCGGGGGGCAGTTGCTCCAGGCGAGATGACTTGGGGTGTCGAGCCATTGCACGACCATTTGAAACGTTCTTATTGAATATCTGTTTAGCTAAAGAAAACACTCCCACTTGTGCCAATATCAGGCAATTAGTAAATGGTAATGTGCTCTGCACACAGAAGGCTTCATCCATTTTATTTTATTGTTGTGGTTGTTAACGGTCGTGGAAGTGTGGCTCACATTTGTCTCTTGAAGAACAAACTGTTTGTTTGCGGCTTGAACATAAAGACGCTCGCACAAAGTGCTAATAATGGCGTGTCTTTAATGGTGCTGTAATTTGTAGATAACAGCACTTCAGATGTCTGATTTTTACTTCTTCTTCTTCTTGCGGAATTTAACCTTAGCCAGACACAGTTGGCTTAATAATAAGGTTGCCCGGCTCAGTTCGACAGGAGCTGGTCTGAACTTTAGCTCTGGGAATATTTGGAATATATAAGCAAGTACTTGAGCTAATTGGCCTTTAATTTTTTGACTTAGGCCTCTTGCTTCTGGGGAGGCAACTGCACATCAGAAAACTCATGCACCCAGGATCTAGTCTATGGGGCTGGGCTCCCGGGCACCTTGGGTACTTGGAGGTGGGGCAGAGACTCTGCCCACCTGCCTACCACTCTTCCTCCACCGCCCCTCTCTGATCTTGCTCTGGCTCATCTTCCCTGGCCCAGCACACATGCCCTTTATCCCACCTCCAATGTGACCTCCGTCATCCACAGAGAGCAACCCGAGTTGGCTTTTGAGGTTCCTTTTAAACTGCTTTGTGGGGGTATGATTGACAAGCTGCGTACACTGAAGGCTGACACCTCAGTGAGTTTGGGGATGAGTACCCACCTGTAAAGTCTTCACCATTGAGACCACGTGCATATCCATCACCTCGCACTTTCCCCTGTCCCCTTGATTATTATTGTTGTGCTTGTACTTAAAATCTGCTAACAGAGTGGCTTTTAAAGACGTTCATCTGCTGGCGTGAATTCCCTGCTGTTTTCCCATCAGTGGCTTCCTGTGGTGCCTGGAATCCAATCCAAATGCCTTCGCAGGGCTCATCTGACGGCCGGATAGTCCGGCCGATGGCCATTGGTGAGCTACACCAGTTATTAGGGGTCTTGCCCGGCTGACTACCTGGGGCCGCTCCACCCACAGAGCTACCCGGCTACTCACCGCCCAGCAGTGAAGGCTGACATCATGCCAGGCCCCTTTGGGGTCCCAAGGCTCCCACTCCAGCTGTGGCTCGCACCCGTTCCGGTGCCCGGGAGGCCCATCCCCTGCTTAGGCAGCTCCTTGACACCTGGCTGCTGCCTCTTTCTCCAGGCCCAGGTCTTGTCCCCGCCCCCATGCCACCTGCCACTCAGCCACTGACCTCCTTTTCAGGACATTGGCCGGAAGGTTCCGATGTCCCAGCCGTCTCAGGCTGGCTCCTCTCATCCTTCCTCCCTCCCTGCTTGGGAACAGGTGGCCCCACAGACGGGGAACGTGGTCCGCAGTGGTTCATTTGAACTCCCCAGCAGCAGCAGGACCCCACGCGTCACGTCACGTGACAATTATTCTCAAAGGGAGAGAGACAAGGAGAAGGAGAGAAGGGGGGGGGGTCCATAAAGACACAGCTACCTGGAGCAAGTGCCTGAGCCGGGGGCATGGTGTCCAAATCTTCAGGGTCTCACGCAACCTTCGCAGGTTGACAGTGCGGCTCCCCTTTTACAAGTGAGGAGTGGAGGTCACCTGCTCAGGTCACACAGCCAGGCTCCTCCGTGGGGCGAGGCCTCGGGTTAAAGTCAGCTGACCTGTGAAGGGCCCGCCCTTCTCCTGGGACAGTGAGGACGCAGTGGCTCAGTGAACCACAACTGAACCAGCAGGTGAGTGAGTGAGTGAGTGAGTGAGCGAGTGAATGGATGGATGTTTCCATTTCATATCTTTTTTTCCAACGAAGCAAGCAATTTTCAAAGTAGTGCAGGTCCTATTCGGATGTAGGAGAGGGTCCGCCCGCCCTCGCCTCCTTTCTGGGCTCCAACCCAATCTGTGTCTGGAAACTGGAGAAGGCTGTGGCTTCCATTTCCCTGTTTTGCCTGCTGGAAGGCAAGCACTCGTGGGGTTGGTCTCATGGTGCCCTGCGGCTGGAGGGTGGATGCTCTCCGCACCTCCTGCCCGCGGCTGCAGAGCTTCCCCTCTGATGCGTCTCCTCACCAGGTGCCGACATGGCAGGGAGTGGGGTGCTACGTAAAGGTGTCGAGGAGTGGTCCCTCTCTCCTCTCCGTCGGTCCCCTCTTTCTTTCCCTTCCAGCTAGTAATGGTTCTTGGAGAGGGGACCGGGGACTCATGAGAAGCCTGAAGCATGTCAATCTTGCCAGGTAATCGTGCTCCATGGCGGCCCAGGAGGAGCTCAGAGATGGCCTGCTGCCACCGCCACCCTGGACTCTCCCCTCCCAGACTTGGTGCGCCCCTCCCCCGGGAAACTCCTTATCCATGTGGGCTGCTGTGACACGACACCAGGACCTGGGTGACTTCTAAACAACCATTTATCACCGTTCTGGGGCTGCAGAGGCCTGGCAGATTGTGTGCTCACAGGGTAGAAGGGACGAGGTCTCTCTGGGGCCTCTTCATAAGGGGGCTAATCCCATCGTTCCCTAGACACCCCTGAAAACCCCGCTTCCCAATACCGTTACCTTGGGGGTCACGACTTCTTGAACTTGGGGGACACAGACGTCAGACCACAGCCGCAGCCACATTTATTCAACTTCTACAAGACGGCGGGGTGTGCTTGGCCTGTAGGACTCAAAACAAAATTGTCAGGTTCTTCGGACATCACGGGGAACCTTGGGCAAATGATCGTAGGAAATGGGGGAGAAATTTCCTGACCAGAGACAGGTCTCAGGGGTTGTGGGTGCCCCCAACTATCCACCACCAGGCAGAGTTAGGCAGAAACCAGAGGGGTCACCTGACAGGTATGAGGCCTCTCCATCCATGCGTTCAACCCCGACTCTGCTTTGCCTATGTAGTGAGAGTCCATGCCACACCGAGAAGGGGCACTGAAACCAGTGTCCACTGACTGCCTCCTGTGTGTCCAACCCTGGCTAGACCCGCCGAGGACCCTCTTTAACCCCCCAGCCGGTGCCTGACAGTGCTTGGTGGCCAGTACAGGCTGGAGATTGTCAAAATACTGTGGCACTGAATGGCCGGGTGAACAGAAGGCCTTCCAAGGTGGCTATTATCGTCCCTGTTTCACCAACTAGAAAACAGAGGTCAGAGGAAGCTGGCAGCTGGCCGCAGGAATCACAGAGTTGGAGGGGAGGAAGACTCGCCATCCCACGTTCGTCTACTGGAGATGAAATCGATAATGTTTTGAAAACCCACGCCCACTTACATAACCCAGAGTGCTTGGCGGTTTCATGACTAAACCTCAAAAACAGACACTCCGCCTTTTAGGAGAAACGGGAGCCTCCTCACCTGTGTGAGACGAGAAGCGCCCCCTGTTTCTAAGGGGCAGGTTGAGGTTGGGCTACCCTGAGGTCTAGCAAGGTTGGAGAGTGGGAGGGGGAGCACAGAATGTTCCAGAGAGTGGGGGAGAGAGACATATGCATGGTGTGCTGCAGGACAGGTCAGGACGTGCAGAGCCACGGAGGCTGGGCTGCGGGCCTAGAAGCTGACTTCACTGGCTACGTCCCCGCTGGTCACACTGTGACCCCAGCCTGAAACCTCATGTTCCCTCAACTCCGTTGCTACTGATAATTACCCCGCTGTAGCTCAGGTCTCCCTCCAGATTGTTCCAACCTCAAAATGGACAAAATAGCTGGGCATCGTCAGGCATGAGCCCAATCGTGTGCTTGAGCCCCTGATTCATGAGCATCCAGTCACTCAGCAAATCCTCCTCCCCAAGACCCTGGGCTCTGCCTTGAGAGTTCAAGGATGCAAATAAGAAGACAGTTTGTCAGCCCCAAGCAACCTACAATTCAGACCTGGCTGATAGGAGTGCTTTGAAGGCCATGCCTTCGGCTTGGAGTTTTGCTTTAAGTGATGTTTGATCCCGACTCTTCTAATTTCTTTGGAAACTGCCCTTCTTTCTTTCTGGGTGCCATTTAAAGTGTCACTGTTCAAGTTTTGGTTCTGTATAGCGCCTCCTATGGGCAGAACCTGGAATTACTGTTCAAGGACTCCGGCTCCGGCTCATTGGCAAATCAATCACGCAGCTGCCACTCAGAGTTCCCATCTGATCTGCACACTTTAATTCACTTTCTCCTCACAGCAACCACTGGAGTCAGTAGTGACCACCGTGTTTGCGGGTGAATAGACCAAGCGAAAGGTCGGCTGGGCAAGCTGCCCATCTTGTGGGTGGCGGAGCCTGATTCAGTGGGATCCTGGCTTCCCTCTGAGCATCCTTCACCTCATCCCTAAAGTGGCGATTGCAGAACGCACTCTCACAGGGTTGCCCTGAAGTCCATTGAAATCATCGTGGAAAATGTCCTCCGCCTGCTCAGCACAGCTCGGTGTCCTGGCCCAGGTGACTCCGCCTGTATTAGGAGGAAGCTGGAGCCCCTCGGCGCCCTCTGGAGGTGGCCAGAGGTGGAAGCCAGGTCCTCGCGGCTCAGCCTCCCTTCTGAAGTCCTGGGTCTCGCTCGGACTGGGTGAAGAGGCTGTCCCCTGAGCCTCTGAGCTCCCTCTTAGCAGAGGAGGCCCGGGGGCGTCTCCATGATTCATGTGGACGGAACCATTCCCCGGGCTGGCCTGGAGCTGGGGCCCGAGCCCGTGACCTGCCGTGGTAGAGCAGGGGAGGGGAGCGCCAGGCTGTGGACCACAGACATGGCAGAGCTGCTCAGGGAGCATCCTCGGCACAGGGCACATTGCGTTCTCTCACTCGTCCCCACCCCGACTGCCGACTTGGGGCACAGGCTGGCAAACCCCGACTCTCAGGAACCACCAACGTGAAAAGCCAGGCAGGACTTCGCCAAGGCTACAGCAGGCTGAAAACGTCAACCTGGTGGCCTCTTGCCCTGTTTTCCCCAGAGAGCAGCCCAGAACAACCCACGCTGCCCCCGCTCCGTGTTCTGGAACGGTCTGCTCCGGAAGAGAATGTTCTGGTTAGCCGAGAGGGGTTCTGGGATCTGGAGTAGGTTGGCCATCTTCAGAGAATTCAAATTAAAAAAAAAAAATAAAAACACTCTTTTAAAAATGATGATGCTCTTATTTGGAAGGCACTTTCCAAACTTCCCCCAACAGATCCCTGAAGCCCAGGTTATAATCCACATTTTCCAGCCAAGGAAATTGAGGCCCAGAGAGGTCAAGTAACTTGCCCAGGACCACACAGCCTGTCAGCCAGACAGCTGGGATCTGAGTACCTACCTTTAGAACTGAAGTCCAGCCTCCTCCTGACACCCTGTGTCTACTGGACACTCTGTTTTGATAAATCTTGTCTCTGAGATTAAATGGCACCCAAGCTGAAAGGAGAACTGTTCTTAAAGAAATAAGAAGAGACAGGAACAAAAATAAACTTGAAGCAAGATTTAAAACTGAGCCCATGGTGTGTCCTGCAAAGCACCTGTGATCAGCTACGTCCAAGAGGAGCATTTGAGCCAGGCCAGGGCTTGTACTGGTTCATTGCGGGGCCTCAGAACTGCAGAGTGGCTAGAGCAGGTACCCAGGGGCCACCTTTGTGCTTCTGTTCCAGGTGGGTGGCCTTGGCTGGGCTCTCAGCCTGTGGGCCCACAGCTTGCCCCACCGTGGAGTTGAGGGCCGGGCCGGCTGGGCCACAGAGCTGTCAGTCACGGGCTCTGGAAGTCCCGGCAGCATGAGGGGGTGCCCAGGGCTTCTCTCCTGCACGGGGCAGGTCTGTTTCTTGCGTGCACGGCCAGGCCGGCTGTGCTGACGAAGCCAAACTCACTTTCAGAATCGAAAATGGTCACTTCAGCTTCGCGTCCCCAGATGGCACATGGGACATGTAACAGATGGATGTCCCGACGTGCAGAACAGTAAGGCTGCAAGATCCCTGCCCTCTCTTCTCGCTCCACTGCATAAATCTTCCACTCTGGGCAGCTGGAGGGCGGGCTCTGCCTTCCACTCCTTCCAATCCCTCAGGCACCACACTGGGTGGACCCAGGAGCGCCGTCACCTCAACAATGGTGCGCTGTCTGCATACTCTTAGCCATGACGCTTAATTTTTCAGACTTCTGTTTTTGCATCAGAAAAGGGGGCACGATGGCTTCTCAGAAGATGGAACATAAAGTGGTCAACAAATATAAGAAAAAGTGTTCCTCGTCTCTAGCGATTAGAGAAATGCAAAGTGAACTGCAGTGAGATTCCTTCTCACTCAGCCAGAATGGCAAGCATCAAGAATACAAGTCACAATAAATATTGGCGAGGATGTGGGGAAAAGTCCCTCATACATGGCTGGAGGCACTGCAGGTTGGTGCGACCACTCTGGAAAGCAGTGTGGAGAGTCCTCAGGAAACGTGGAATGGAACCACCATTTGACATAGCTAGCCCACTCCTGGGTTTATACCCAGAGGACTTAAAATCAGCCTAATGACGCAGCCACATCAATGTTTATAGCAGTTCAATTCATAATAGCTAAACTATGAAACCAACCTAGGAGCCCTTCAACAGATGAATGGATAAAGAAAATGTGGTCTATATACACAATGGAATATTAGTCAGCCATTAAAAAACAGTGACTGTGTGACTTTTGCTGGTAAATGGATGGAACTGGAGACTATCATACTAAGGGAAATAGATAATTCTCTCTGATATGCAGATACTGACACACAATAAGGCGGAGGGAATAGAAGTTCATTGGATTAGGTAAAAGGGAAGGAAGGGAAGGAAGGAGGATAGGAATGGGAAAGACAGTGGAATAAATTGGACACAACTTTCCTATGTTCATCTATGAATACATGACCCCGCCATGTGCAGCCACAAGAATGGGATCCCATTAGGATAAGTTATACTCCATGTATGTATGATATATCAAGGTACACTTCCTGTCATGTATATCTAAAAAGAACACATAAAAAATTAATATTTTTTTAAAAATAACAGGGGTGTCATGGGGGACCACTTCTGAAAGAAAGGCAGGAGGCTGAACTGAGATGGTGGGTTTAGCACAATGCTGGCGTGTAGCAGTAGCTCAATGAACACCAGTGCTCTTCTGTCTAAGCCATCCACAGTGGTTGCTGGCATTCTGAGTCATGAGCGCAGAGACGGATAGGAAATGATTTGAGACATTTCTTGGACGTCCCCTGTGTCTGATCTTTGTCATTCTGATTATTTCTTTTCCCCTTTCTTCTCTGACCAGGATGGAAGAAACTAATTCTGTCTCTGAGTTAAGATAGACACATATATATAGGAAAAATCGCCTGTGAAGTAAGTCCTCAGAGTCTCGGGTCAAGGAATGCAGCACTGGATAGGGTGCCCTTTCGCGGGGCCGATGGGTTTTACAATGGTCCCTGTGATATTAGGCAACCGCCGTGGACAGCACGTCTTGCTTTGATGGGGTTGAAAGAAGTGACATTAAAGAGAGAAAAATACGGTCCCATACAGGATGGATTTCCTGACTTTGTCTCGCTCGTGATTTAATCTGAGATGAGATTGACTCACTTTGATAGATCCTTTCACCCCTTCCCTGCCAAACACGAGGTGGACACCTCATTTCTTTCTCGGGAGGCTGCTGCGGCTGCCGGGTGAGCCTGTGCAGAGCCTGGGGGGCAGGTGGCCGGACGCCCTGACACTCTGCCACCTTAACGCAGTCCCCGGCCTCCAGAGGGCTGCGGAGAATGATGGATGTGCTCCCCGAGTGATAAGTACCCCTCTCCTCCTGCACCCCCCGACCTGCCCCCGCGCACACCCACCCTGCACACACCTGCCCTGCACACACCCTCCCTGCGCACACCAGCCCTGCACACACCAGCCCTGCGCACACCCGCCCCGGGCACACCCGCCAGGGCACCCAGCAGAACCAGATCGGGTCTTGCTTAAAATTCCCCAGTGGTTCCCCACAGCGTCACGGTGAGTCTGGCAGCTCAGCAGGGCTGCAGGCCCTTGGAGCTCTGTGTCCCTGGCTCTGTCCTCTCCACCCACCCGGTGCCCCTCGCAGACAGCGGGACACACCCCGCCCTTGCTTCCTCTGACCTGGGCCCCTCGGCTGCGATGCCCCACCCCCTCGTCTGACTCCCGCCTGCCCTCGGAGGTTCTGTACAAGAGCTGGCCCTGGACAAAGGACAATGATGATGATGAGGATGAGGATGAGGATGAGGATGGTGGTGGTGGTGAGGATGGTGAGGATAAAGCAAGAGCTACAGGAGTCGGAGTTGGCTGCATGCCAGCCCCTGCGCTGAGCACTTCATACACCCCGTTCCCTGTGTAGTGGTCACAGCCACCCTGGGGGGGAGGCACCATTATGACCAAGTCCTTCTTCCGTCTCCCTGTTTGGATCAAGATACGCCACTTCTGTGCTTCTGGGGCACTCCTAGGATAAACCAGACCGTCACTGTTGATTGGCTACTCTACCGACAAGAGAGGACAGTGTCCTGGGAGCAGGGACACCAGGGAGGAGTGACTAAAAGGCACAGACTGGAGCTGTAGCCTGGAGGTTAAAAAACCCTCGGGGCTGGGGAGGGAGGACCTCCAGCTGGGGATCTTGGAGAACAAGGCAAAGCTTACCGTCTGGGAGAAGTCCAGGGTTGGGGCCAGGGGAATGGGTTAAGGGAGAAATCGGGCAAACCGTTGGGGTATGCAAACTAATTAAAGTCCTTGTCCCCTTCATTCCATAGGCACTGTGCCTGGCACACAGTAATCACTCAATAAATGCTTGTTGAAAGAATACGTGCCCCCGTCTACCTGATGCAGATCCGATCTGAGGCACCTAGAGGATCTGCATTGGCTAGGCCCTAAGCAGGGGGGTCCACCTGATTCCCAGGGCCCCGTCCAAAACACAGAACCCAGTATGAAAATGATCATAGGATCCCAATGGCACCAGCAGATCACCCAACCGAGCTCGGGTGCCGTCTCGACTGCACAGGGCACAGGCCCGTGGAGCTGGCCCTGCTCCTGTGCAGGTA
>NC_135482.1:13497252-13531445 GCF_052094955.1 Ictidomys tridecemlineatus | reverse complement strand
CGGGAAAGGGGGCCCATCTCTAGCGACTTTTTCCTTTTTAAGGAAAGTGAGTTGGCTCCCTGCATCCTGCCAATGCCCTGCTCCTCAGTGTTCTGGCCCGCGGCTGCTTTCTCAAGGGATAATTTCTTCCCAAATCCCTTAAAGGTTTCTAAGCCACCTGTTTTCTGTTGCAAAAACAGCAGCGTGCTTTCTTTCCTCGGGAAGGAAATTACATTAGTCAGCTTGTTGTCACTATAACAAAATACCTGAGATAATTAACTTATTTCTTAAAAAGAAAAAGGTTTATTTTTGGCTCACGTTTTGAGGTTTTAATTGATGATCAATGGGTCCTGTTGTTTGGGGCCTGCAGCAACGCAGCACATCCTGGTGAGGAGCACATGGCAGAGCAAAACCTCAAGGCTGGGATACAGAGAGGGAAAGAGGAAGAGACCAGGATCCCAGTCCCCTTTAGAGACATGACCCAACAACTCCAAGACCTCCCACTAGGCCCCACTTCTGTGTGTGTGTGTGTGTGTGTGTGTGTGTGTGTGTGTGTGTGTGTGTGTGTGTGTGTGGTGCTGGGATTGAACCCAGGGCCTTGTGCATACAAGGCAAGCGCTCTACCCACTGAGCTATATCCCCAGTCCCGGCCCATTTCTTAAAATCTTCCAATAACCTTCCTGTAGGAAGCCCTTATCACATGGGCACTTAAGAGTCAAGATATAGAACAAATGCGGAGAGAGGACCAGCCTTGGACCTGGGGATAGGCCTTGGTTCTCGGCCCAGCTCTCTGCTTGGCAGCTCCGGGGCCTCAGACAAGTGGTCTGGCCTTTCTCAACGGTTTACTCCCTGGAAGATGAAGGACGCTGCTCTCCTCTGAGGCCAGCTGAGCTTCTCCTGGAGCACCTGCTGGGTACCAGGACTCCCGAGTTCGCCTCCACCAGGGCCGCAGTGTTGCTTCTGCTACAGATCCACCTCCCTCTCTTCCTTCTTATATGGGGGAGGGGTGTGGAGGCATTCAGAAAGCGCTCAGTGGGGGAGAGGTCCTAAATAATCTCTTGAAATCGTTGCCCCAGTGCAAGTTTGAATTGCATCCTACAAAATTCAAGTCCACTTGGAGCCTCAGAATGTGCCCTTATTGGAAATCAGGGTTTTGCAGATGTAGTTAATGAGTTCCTGCGGGATGGGGTGGGCCCTTCCAATAGAACTGGTCCCTAGGAGAAGAGAGGACTCGGAGACAGGTGCAAAAGGAAGAAGGCCACATGAAGACAGGGACAGAGGTCAGAGTGGTGCAGCCACAAGCCAAGGGACTCTGGGGTTGCCAGAGAGACTCGGGGCAGATCCCCCGGAGCCTGCAGAAAGAAGCGACTGTGCTGATGTTGATTTCCAACGTCCGTCTCTAGACGTGGAGAGAAGGCCTTTCTGTTGTTTTGGGCCACCTGTTCCAGTGGCCTGAGGGAATGAACACCCCACCCGGGTCACCCAACCCCTGACCCCTGTGGATACTCACTTTCCTGCCCGAGACTTGGGCCGCAGGTTGGCCCTGGAGAAGGATGCAAAGGTGCCACAGGCAAACAAGGAGAGCCCCCGAGAGCCAGGTTCCTCCTGGGAGTGCTGCCTGCCTTTGCTTTTTCCTGGGAGAAGGTATTCTGGATGATGGCGATGGTGGTGATGGTGGTGATGGTGGTGGTGATGATAGTGACGATGATGATAGTGATGGTGATCCTGGTAGTGATGGTGGTGGTGGTGATAGTGGTGGTGATGATGGTGATGGTGATGGTGATGACGATGGTGGTAATGATGTGGTGGTGGTGATGGTGATGATGGAGGTGGTCTTGGTGGTGGTGATAATAGTGACAATGATGATAGTGATGGTGATCGTGGTAGTGATGATGGTGATGATGGTGATGATGGAAATGGTGGTGGTGATAGGGGTAGTGATAATGGTGGTGGTGATAATGGTGGTGGTGATGGTATAGTGATGGTGATGGTGGTGAGACAAGGATGTTGATGGTGAGGATAGTGATGATGGTGATGGTGGTGATGGTGATGATGGTGCTGATGATAGTGATGATGGTGGTGGTGATGGTAGTGATGATGGTGGTGATGGTGGTGGTGATGGTGAGGATAGTGGTGATGCTGATGGTGATAGTGAAGGTGATGATAGTAGTGGTGGTGGTGAGGGTGAGGATAGTGATGATGGTGATGGTGGTGGTGATGATGGTGGTGATGGTGGTGATGATGGTAGTGATGATGGTGGTGATGGTGGTGATAGTGACAGTGGTGATGGTGGTGGTGAGGGTGAGGATAGTGATGGTGGTGATGCTGATGTTGGTGTTGGTGGTAGTGTGGTGGTGACAACAATCTAGTAAACACTGACACTGTACCTGGCCACCATGCTTTGCACGGAGCATTATCTCATCCATCCGCACAAGCTTCCTGAGAGGTAGATTCGGGAGTGTTCCCATTTTATACCAGATCTAACTGAGGCACGGAGTACTGTGGCCAGGGACAGCCAGTAAGCATCAGAGCTGAGGTTTGCTCTGGAGTGCTGGGCCCCAAAGCCACACACCTCTGTACGAGACAAGCGCCCGCAGTAGTGACAAGAGCAACGTAGCACTTCCGTTCGTCTCCGGCTTTGCACAGACACGTGCCGGGTGCTTCACACGCGTTCTCGTTCATCTCCTCAGCAGCCTCGAGGGGCTTCTGCCTTCGGCCTAGAACTTTCCCCCATGCTCTGAGAAGAGGCCTCCGCCAGCCTCTCCTTCCGCTTGCCCTCTGGAGAGCCATTCCTGTCTGCCATCAGGGAGATGGGGAGGCTGATTCTACACAGTGCCACCTCTCTGTGCGGCTGTGGGCTGATCCGTCCCATCTCTGGGCCTCCATCATCTCCTCTGAGAACCAAGGGACTGGCAAATGCTCTCTGAGGCCCATCTGGGTCAGCCAGGGAGGAGGGCCAGGCCAGGGGGCAGGCGCATGCCTTGCCTCTCAGTGGGGCTTTGGCCAGCCTTCTGCATCTGGCCAGCTCTAACTCGGGTCAGACACGGACTGGTCACAAGGTTGGGGATGGTGAGAGGGAGCTCATGATCCCTGAACACGTGCAGGCTGTGTGTGTGATCATGGGCCTGCAGTGATGGAGAAAGGCCTCGGAGCGGGTGGTGACAACTGAGATGAGACCCGAAAACCGAGGGACTGAGCCAGCTAGCCATTTGGAAAGAGCATCCCAGGTAGCAGGAGCAGCAGGTGCTGGGACCTGAGGTCTGCTTGAGAAACAGCAGGAGACCGTGTGGCTCAGCTGAGCTTTATCCCCCTTCCCCTACGAGGCTGCGGGGCGGGGTGTGGAGACATTTGGGGATGGCGTCGCCGGGAAGGGGTGATGCTCCGGGCATCTCGTGGGTGGGGCCCAGGGTGCTGCAGAGCATGGTGCAGTGCACAGGACAGCCCCCTCCCCCAAACCGCCACAACGAAGTGTTATTTGGATCCCAAATGTTAACATGAGCGACGCTGGCCTCCAGCAAGTGGGTGAGCAGAGTGTTGAGAACCAAGGTCAGAGAAGGCTGGGACCACAGAGTCAGGGAGCCCACCGCAGGGGCGGGCGGAGCAAGAGTCACTGTCACCATCAGTCGTCACAGTGTATCCAGCTCCGGCAGAACGTCCTGTGGCCTGTAGGCTCTGGGGACTCCACGCAGATTAACTTGTTTACAACCCAGGGAGCTTGGCCCCTTATCGGAGTCCCAGAGCTGAGAGGAGTCGCTCAAGGTCACATGGGTAGGACTTGCCAGCCCTTTCCCAGGCAGGCTCCAGGGTGCAAGCTCATGGCCACGAGGCTCTGCGGTGCATGTTAGGATCATCAGCTTACCTCTGTTCCTCCCGCATGTGAGCCCCCCAGCACCCCCTATCCCAGCACCCAACAAGAGCTCAGCATGTGGGACCGTTCCTTGGGTGTCAGGGGGGTCTTAGGTTTAACATCAAATGCAGCCCCACCATTCCGACCAGTGTGGGCATCCTGGGGGTGCAGGGACTGGGGAGCCACCTCCCTGGGCTCTCTGTCTTCCTCTATGTGCCCAGGAAGAAAACCACACACAGCCAGGGTCTTTGTCCCCGAGGCAGGTTCACGGCTGCTATTGTCTCAAGCCTGTCTGACCTCGGGGGCCTGGCAGCCTGCACGTCTGGTCTCTTATCTTTACACGTCCCCAGGCCTAACCTCCATGACGCCCCTTCCCAGAGCACACACGCACACATGCACACGCACACACACAATGCTCGGGTAGGAGAAAGGTCTTCTCTGTCTCTCGGGCTGCCTCTCAGAGGGATTCCTCATTTACCTTGGGTTCCTTCATTTTGTCGTCACTGTGCCCTACGGTGCACCCAGCATCACGCTGGACCCTGAGCAGGTCAAGACAGACCAGAGTGGGGGCACTGGCAGGTCAACACCAGGATAAGCGGAGCCCTGGGGCCATCTCCGCTGCCCCCTGCAGAGTCCCAGGGAGGAGGCTCTCCTCTGGTGCTGGGGTCCTGGTGTGCTGCTTGTGACGGAAGGTGGGAGCCTGAGGCTCAGGGGATGGAGTAGGAGGGCTTCAGAGGGAGGGACCAAGCAAGGGAGAGAACTGGAGAATCTGCTCTGCGAGGAGGAAGTAGGAATTCGTTTTGCTCTTTAAAGGGCGGAGCAGAGGGGGTGAGCAGTGAGGAGGAGCGGCTTGGGGCGTGGGGTGGAGGACCAAGAAGGGGTCTGCAGAGGCCATTCGGGGCGGGACCCTACCTGAGCTGGAGGCGGGTTGTGTTCCTGGAGGGCAAACACTCCCTCTGTCCACCCCCAGGTGCCCAGCGCGGGCAGCTCCTCTCAGCTGCTTCGTGCTGTGGCCTCTTGGTAGGCATCAGGGACGGGCTGGTCGTAGTGTGACCTAGAGCTACAGCATGAGGAACCGGAGGCTGCGGTGACCACAGGTGAGACGGTCCTGGAGGCCTGGGGGCGATGGAGGGGGGTCTCTGGGTTTTGTAGGCTGTGAAATTGGAAGTTGATGGCAGGTCTCTCCAGAAGCCAGAAAGCAGGCCGAGCCCCTGGTGGATGCTCGCTGGAAGGTGTTCCTGGGGGGTCAAAAGGAGGGAAAGCAGGACCCGCACAGGCCTCACAAAGGAAGGGGCATTTGAATGACCGTTGAAGGGTGAGTGGGAGCTGGCTGGATGGAGAGGAAGTTCAAGGCCATAGGAACAGTAACTGCCCAAGCAAAGAGGAGCCGAAGCCTAGATTTGCTCCCAGACCACGCAGTGGCTCCGAGGGTCGGAACAGGAGCCTGTGAACTGTGGGCCTGGGAGGGCCTGCCGGGAACAGACCCCGCAGGCTGTGCACCTGGGGAAGTGATTCTAGAAGTTTCCACCTCATGGAGGGAGCCTGAGCAGGGCACAGGGTCGAGCACCCGGTTCCGGAGCCCGCTGGACGGTGTGTGAAGCCTGGTCCCACCACTGACCTGCCCCACGTCTCCACTTCGCACACTCTGCAGAACAAGACTTCCTGTTCCTTGACGTGCAATTCCAAAACCCAGAAAGCTCTGAAAATCAGACTTTTTTTAAAAAAATTTTTATTAGCTTAGTACAGATTCATTTGGCAGCTGAACCTGGCCCAGAGCATCCCAGGCCTCAGGGCCTTCCTATTCCTGGTGCCGATGTGGCCACAGGTGGCTACAGAAGATCTCAGGGGCTTCATGGTTGCCCTGGCCCAGGTATCATCTCCCTGCCATTCCAAACTCCTCCATTCTGGAACAATCCTGGCTCCCCTTGGGAAACAGGGCTGTGGATGGGGAGCGTCTCCCTCACGAGGTGTCGAGGGGGACGAAAATCAGTTGATTCTAGGGAGGCCCTTAGAACAGCACCAGACGGCGGGTGGTAAACACTCGTAAATGGGGCTGTCACAGGGCCCGTTTAATCATCTGTCAAACTCCACGAGGCTTTGGAGCCAGAGCGTGGCAGGGTCGGGGTGCTGCGACCAGGCAGGTCGAGAGCTCGGGCCCAGGCAGGGGCACAGGAAAGCAGGCCTTGGTATTTTGTGACCGCTGAGTGTGCGGTTCCAAAGGCCACCGTCCCGCCCACCTGCTTAGGAAGCACTTGGAAGCTGGGTTGCTTCCCAGCCCTGGGGGGCTCGCACACACAGACGTGCCCACAGACATCAAGGCCTACGCCATCTTGGCCCTCTCAGGGTCCAGAGAAACCAGCTTCTTAAGGTGACACTCATTTTTCTCCTGTCCCCTTTATTAGAATAGAGGCTTTAGGGGAGGGACCAGGAGATGCTCTGTTTTGCTTCAGTGACCCCGGCCTTTGTTGACGGAGAGCCCTTTCCCTCCCATGTGCCCTCCGGGGCTGCTTCCCAGACAGCAGGGGCTTGGCTGGTTTCACAGGCTCCAGATGTGACCCTCCTAGAGAGACCAGAAGAGGCCCCGACCCACATGCAGGAAGAAGCCAAAGGGGCCTGCAGAGACCCCGGTCACCGTCCTGACTTGGAAGGTGCCTGGCCTTCCCCACACTCCTCCACGCTCTTCCTAAGCAGGGGACCCCAAGTCCATCCCTTGGCCCCTGAGTTGAGCGCACGAGCCCTGCCGGGGCTGGGAGGGAAGGAACCGTCCGTAAAGATGAGCTGCTGCTGCGCTGCGGGTGCGAGCTGGGGACGGTTCCTACTCGGGAAGGGAAGAGTCTAGAAGGCTGCACAGGTTTTTACTGAGCACTTACTGTGTGATGGGCCCTCTTTGGGGCATGAGGGGTGTAATGACAAACAAGGTTGTCATGGGTCCCGCTTCGTGGAGCTTAGATTCTGGTACAGAAAAATAAAAAGTAAATAAATACGTGAATCTTACCATCTCTGATACGTTGAGTGCTATGGGGAAAAAATTGGATATGGGGTATGATGGAGATTTTTTCTATTGATCTCTCTCTCTGTAATATTTAACATTAATGGAGGGTTTATTGAGCCAAACAGTTTTTTAGGAATTCCAAACCCATGATTTATGACAGTTAACCCTCACAGCCAGGCATCCTGTCCCACCCGCCGTGCACCTGAGGCTCGAAGCCCTTGTGTATCCTGCCTCAGGCCCCAGGGCTAAAAGTGGGCTACATCCAACATGAAGCAGGGCCTCTGACCTCGAAGGCTTCCAACTATCCGGGTCACACAGCTGTCCCGGCCTCAGCTTCCTCATCTGTGGAAGGGGGTGATTGGTGTGGGGATCCTAGGGTTCATCAAATAACCCTTCTCTTCCCACTCCCCGTGAGCATGGAGGTAGTGGAGAGCTAGGCCCGGAGCCTACAGGCCAAGATGACGTCTCCTGCTGGTGGAGGTGGCTCACGTGGGGCAGCAGGAGGATCTCCTGTCAACAGACCCCAGCAGGAGTCGCTGTGGCTCACCCCAGCTGCAGGTCCCTGCAGGTCTCCTCCACGGGCACAGGGTCTGGAGGGATTGCAGAAGTGGAAGGTGGGTTTCCTGCAGGCACCTCGCCCCCAAATCAGGAAAGAAAGGAGGGAGGAAGGGGCCGCCCTGAGCCTGCTCGGCAGAAGCACCAATCTGGTGTCGCGGCCGGGATGTGCGCCAGGAGCCTGGGTTTGAATCCTGGCTTTGCACTTTGGAGGGTATGTGACATTGAACATGCATCCAACCTTTCTGGGACTTGATTTACTTGACACTGGCACCCATCACCGGGGGGTCCTTCGAGGAGTCAGTGAAGTGAGACGTGTCGTGTCAGTCATGCAGAATGCTGCCTGGCACACCCGAGAACAGATGAGACAAGAATGGATGGAACCATAAGTGGAGGTTGTCAATACTCAACTTTTTTTATAGTATCATGGATGGAACCCAGGCCTCATGCATGCTCAGCAGGCCTTCTACCCCTGAACCAGACCCACAGCCCAATGTTTTATTCTTTTGAACCTCAAAGAGGGCAGCTTCGTATGGCAGTTAGCATCGTTGTTATTTCTGTGCAGGGTTCTATGTGAGAGGCTCAATCAATGTTTGGCTCTTTTCTCCCAAGGAATCTGTTCAGGATAGAACAGCTTGGGGTCCTGGGAAGGCCAAGAGCCCACCCCCCACATCCCCGCTCCCCCCAGGGTGCTTTGTCCTAGGGAGGGCCTGGGCTGGCCCAGCCGCCCCCGCGCTGGTGCCCGAGCAGCAGGTGTGGGAAGTGTGGTGACAGGAACTAGCCCGGGCACGGCCCTTCACAAACCTGGATGCTCCCAATTTATCACTTGGAGCAGAGCTGGCTGCCATCTGCGAGGTCACCCCCGGGCCTCGTCACTTATTGCAACTGCTAATTAAAGGCAAGATTAACCGACCCTGGCCTGGTGGCACCTCTCCCAGCGCCTGGCTCTGGCTGGGAGGGGCCACCCTACTGTGTGGGATGGTAGCCAGAGGTGGAGACGCCTGCCCAGAACGGGGACACGGGAAGGAGGCACCGAGCCATCTGGAGAGCGGGCCCAGCCCCAGGCCTCGCCAGCCAGCTGGGGGGGTGACAGGAGAGGAGGGCGAGAGGTGGGCATCTATTCCCAGAGGTGTCCCGGCACCTCAGAACAATCGTGCTGTCAGAGGGAACAGCTGTGGAGTACTGAGCATGCCAGGCACGAGCAGGCAGCTCATAAATAATAAACTGTTGAACGGCGTGGGGGACGGCGTGGGGGACGGCGTGGGGGATGGCACAGGTACACGGCGCTCAGTGTTTTCAATGGAAATCATAGTGAATCCCTATGTGGGGCTTTGACCCGGAGTCTTTCTACACACACACACTCACACACACACACACTCACACATACACGTATGTGTACATATATTCCATATATAGTATATACATATATACACATGTGTACGTGTGTATTTTATATATATAAATTTTGTGTATGTCATATATACGTTTTCATAAATATATATGCTCCTGTGTGACAGGGCCTGTTCTATGTGATTGATGTGACATGTGTCACTTTGTTGATTCCTCACAGGAACCCCTAAGAGATAGGTACCAGTGCTGTACCCATTTTAGGGGTGAGTAAATACTGTCCCATAAAGGTTGTAGGCCTTGTTTAATGTCTCATCCTACCAAATGGCAAAACTGGGACCCCAACCAAGCCTCCTGGTGCCACATTCCAGCTTCTAACCACTAATATATAAAAAATATAGAATATATATATATACACACACATATATATACATACATACATACATACATACATACATACATACATATATATATATATTTTTTTTTCACTCAGTGGATTCTTACAAGAACTCAATTAAAGATGTTATTAGCCCACTTCACAGATGTGGAACTAAGAGACAGAGAAGTTAAGTGACCACCACAAAGTCACACAGCTAGAGAGAGTTAGGGACAAGGGAAGGATCACAAGGGTTGGGGCCCTTCAGGAACCATTGAGTGAACCTGATCTCCTTCCGGAAGAGGAGACTGGCTTTGGTTCTCTTGGGATCTCAGGATTGACGGCAGGAGCAGGGGCTCCCGCTGTAGGTCAAGGGGAGGAAAAAGGAGAGTTGGGAGCGTCTGGGTTCAGATGGTCCCTGGCCTGCCGTGGTCGGGCTTCTGATTTCCCGTCTTGCTCGTGGTGTGGAAGCGAGAGCGTTCAGGAGGAACCATGCCTCGGGTTTGCATTTGATCTTTTTAAATTTGCTCCTGTCCTAGCTAGTGAGGTGTAGGGCAGTCTCCTTGTTCCACGCGGATGGCGGCGGCAGCCACAGGCCCAGCCAGCTTCACCATGGGGGGAAACAACCCAAACTCTGCGGTGTCTGGTGTCCAGTAAATGACAAGAGACACTCTGTGCGCCGTCCCAGGACGGGCCTCGTGGAGGTTTTGCCAACCGCAGGCTGAGCGCGGGCTCTGGGCCTGTCTAGGGTAGGCAAGGCCAAGCAGCCGTGTTCCGCGGGCTGGCTCATTAAACGCGTTTTGGCTGACATCATCTTTAGCTCACGGTGGGTTTACTGGGAAGGACCCCATCCCAAGTCGAGGTGCATCAGGAGTGGAAAACCGTAATGGCCGGGGGATCCTGAGCCCCTTCTACATGCCAACCTCCGTCCCAAGCCCTGTCCGTGTCTCACCGTGTTTAATCCTCAGAGCAGCAGTGCCCTGGGGTCGACATGGGTCCTGTCCCACCGTGGACCTCTGCAGCTTGGACTGTTGCCCAGGAGGGTCGCTGGAAAGGGACACGGTGGCAGTTTTCCCTCCACTTCCTGCCAGGTCAGGTTCAGGTTCAAGGTTGGGGGTCTCCAGGGTCTGGTCCATCCTGGTGCCCAGCACAGGAGGGTGCCGACTCCTCCGGGGCCTGGGGTTGTAAGGTGGTGGTCCCTTGTCCAGATGGTGGCGCTCCCAGACCTTCCTCTTAGACCTGGGTACAGCTGCCCCCTTCCAGGACAGACAGAGCGTGTCTAGAACCCAGGAGGGACACTGGGGACTCTCTCTCTCTCTCTCTCTCTCTCTCTCTCTCTCTCTCTCTCTATTTTTTTTTGTACCAGGGACTGAACCCAGGGGCACTTAACCACTGACCCATGTCCCCAGCCCACAATTTTATATTTTACTTTGAAACGGGGTCTCGCTGAGTTGCTGAGGCTGGCTTTGAACTCGTGATTCTCCTGCCTCCGCCTCCCAAGTCACTGAGATTACAGGCATGAGCCACCGCGCCCAGCCACAAAGGGACTCTTGAACATGCTGAATGTGACAAGCCAACGTCACTGCCCAGACAAGCGCAGCACACTGCTCCCTGGGCCCGTCCCCATCCTTTCTGCAACAGGTACGGCTCCCTTAGACTGGAGAATCTCTGAGCCAGAGACGGCGGTGCAGAGCTCCAAGCAGCTGCTGCGTGCACGTGGGGATGGGCTGGGACGGCCTCTGGGAGGATGGGGGCCAGAGGGGCAGGGACGAAGCCACAGATGTCAAAGGGAAAGGAGAAGAGGGCTGGAGCAAACACTGAACAAGAGATGGAGCCCTGGTCTCCCCCAAAGCCAGGACAAGTCACAGCCCAGATAGCTGCAGGGAGGAAGTAAAACAAACAGAAACCCACCTGGAGAGTGTAGCCAGGTTCACTTGGCTGGAAACCCCGCCCTGCCGTTTACTAGCTGTGTGACGTCGGGCAACTCATTTGGCCTCTCTGTTCTTCAGTTTACGTCTGTAAAACGGGTCCAGTAAATAGAACCTAGCCCATGAGGACTCTCCGATGAGTCCATGAGAAGCCCCCTGGAAAGGCCAAGGACAGACGTGGTGGGGGCTGTGCCAGCATCGGTCACCACTGTCACTAAACCTGCACCAAGAGGGGCCACCAACGGTTCACGTCAACAGATGTTTACCTGCCCCAGTGTCCAGGGCCACGCCCAGGGCTGGCCCTCTGTGGGACAAAGGTGAATGGTCGCTAGGGAGCAAGATGTGGCCAGTTTGAATGTCCAAGGTGCCGTGGGGTTTGGCTGACTCTGGGGGTGTTCCGGGTGGTATTAGGGGAAGTCAGTGGAGGTGGCCTCTGGATGTCCCTTACACCCTCATCAGAGACAGTCCCCATTAGGTGACAGAGCCATCTTATTCCACACCCACCTGTAAGAGCACGGACGCCGTGGACCAGTGGGGGCAGCCAGCTGTAGCTGGGTGAGGGCTGAGGGGTCCCCGTGGCGGGGTCTTGGGTCCCTGGCACCTTTTCTCTGTCTTCATTCGAGAACGTCTCCAGGGCGAGGCTTGTGACCTCACTGAGGTGTGACAAACCCAGAAAGCGCTCACATCCCGACTCCGCGCCCTTTGCCGCCCGGTGCCTGCACATCCGTGCACCCAGCCGGATTAAGGATCAGAGCGCCGCTGGCCCCAGGCCCCTTCCTGTCACCGCCTGTCCCCAGGGCCGCGGGGCCCCGACTCGGCCGGCACAGTCCATCTGCTTTTGAACTTGGCACAGCGAGTGCTCCTCGCATCAGGCTCCAGAGAGTCCTCTGTGCCCATGGGCGGGGCTGTTGGACGGCGCTGGGGAAGGAACCCCGCTTTGGCCTCTGCATCCTACTGTGGCTGGACATGAGGTCGTTTCCAGTGGGGGCTGCCGTAGAAGTCCTAGAACGCGTCTCTGGGGACCGTGCGCACAGTCCTGTGGGCGTGTGCTGGGGGTGGGGCGGCCGAGCCCTCTGAACTTGGCATCCAGCCTCGGGCTCCAGAGGAGCCTCTCAGCCGCCATTTATGGGGCATGGATTCTGAGCCAGACCCTGAGCAGGGCTCCCGCTGTCCGCTGCACTGGAGCCCTCTCTGCTCACGGTTCCTCTCGTGAGCAGGTGACCCCGCGGGAGGCCCCGGGATGGAACGGCGGGGAAGGTCCCTCACAGGAGCCCAGGAGAAGAAGCCAGAGCCTGTCCTCTTCTGGAAGGGCTCGGCCCAGGGAAGGACAGGCTGGACCGTAGGATGTTGGGAAGAGGAGGGGCTGGCCGCAGAGGGAGGCAGGGCCCTGGGGGGTCAGAGGTGAGGATGCCCTTGACCCTGGGAGCACAGGTACCTGCACTGGGCACAGAGCCTCATGGGAACCGTCCTTACCTGTTGCAGCATTTCCCCGACCTACAGCACAGGGCCTGGTGCCCAGCCTCCCGGGGTGGTGGGTGCCCCACTACCGAATGCCTGACAGGGACCCGTCCTCCCTCTGCCGCCGAATCACGTTCTCAGGCTGGGGCCAGAGAAACAGGACAGTGCAGGCCCCATCAGTGAATCTGACGCCCAGCCCCATCGGAAACTACTCCTCCAAGGAGCCAGTGCCTTTGGCCCAACCCAGGCCCCACCAGGAAGAGGCTCCGCCCTCCGGCCTCCCCACGCCTGCCCTCTCTGCTGGCCTCTGCAGTTCTCCTGGCACCGAGGTTCCCTGGCACCCAGCGTGTTTGACATGGACCTGTGCAGCCGCAGCAGTAGCTCAGCTCAGCACGGAGCCTGCCTCCCGGCTCAGCTGCCTTGGGCTGCCAACCAACCACTTCACTCTGGCCCCAGGTCAGGAGCCCCAGCGTCTGTGTGCGATGCCTTCAGGGTGGAAGTCAGACTGGACCTTGATCTTTTGCAACCTCAGTTTCCTCACCTGCAGAGGAAGGATGATAAGGCCTAGATCATCCGGGTGTCACGGTTACCAAAGGACCCGGTGGACATCCCGTGCTGAGCACAGCTCCGCTGGGTCCTCGGAGCGTGGGTCAGGGCCCATTTCCACCACCTGGGGCTTGTTGCACCAGCCTCAGGCTTGGTGGCCCTGGGTTCACCTTGTCCTGGAGGCTCCTTTCAGCCCCAGAGGGGTCCTTGTAGGATTCAGATCCAACCCAAACCCTTCGTCCACTGCAGTCCCTCAGGAGCAAGGGGACCAAGGTGAATCCTCAACTTCTCTTTGCCGGACCCTGGTAGGGACTTCACATAGGTGAAAGCTACGCCGGTGATGTTGTTACCTTCATTTCAAAAATAAGGCAACCGCCAGGCACAGTGGTGCACACCTGTCATCCCAGCGGCTCGGGAGGCTGAGGCAGGAGGATCGCCAGTTCACAGCCAGCCTCTGCAACTTAGTGAGGACCTAAGGGCTGGGGTGTGGCTCTGTGGTTGAGGGTCCCTGGTTTCAATCCCTGGACCAAGGAAAAAAAAAAAAAAAAAAAGAACCGGGGGCCCAAAGAGTCAGTGATAAGGCTTGGCCTTGTACCCAGGCTTCTGATCCCAAAGCCATGTTTGTCCCTTTTTGCCAATTTGTTCTCTAATCCTCCCTCGGGCAGCCCTGGCCACGGAGAGCCAATGTTTTATGGCAGAGCTGTGATGGCAGCTGAAGTTTGCAAAGTGGCTCAGACTGGGAGAGCCAGGCCTGGCCCAGAACATCCTCCCCTCTCCCCAGGCCCCGAGGCAGCCCGCTGCGTTGCTGAGTCTTGGTTCCGCGTGGCTGGGGATTAAAGTCACGGATCTCATTTCTGCAGGCGGCAGCCAGATGCAAACCTCCCTCTGCAGCTGGGGCCCTGGTTTGCTTATTTCACAGCATCAAACTACCACTCCCTTCATGAAGCTGGAGAGAGAGCAACAAAGAATGGCGCTGTGGGGTGGGAGCGGCCCTGCCGGCCGGGGGCTGGTCAGCTGGGCAGGTGTTCAGGCCCACAGCCCAGCCACCTTGAGGAGGCATCCCGGGGCGCACAGGGGACGTCACACGTGAGCTGGGAGCTCCGCAGCTGCAGACCTTACCTGGCTCGCGGTAACTACCAGAAAAGTCATAACTCCGGCTCAGTTTTCCTGGGGAAAACATTCACTTTTTCACTCTTACATCCTGCAGATATTTATTAAGCATAACTTGAGTGTCTGGTGCATCCACCACGTCAGCACTGTCACTAGAGCTGTGAGACACGTGGCCCCGACCGGGGAGATGCTGCCTGATGGGTGTTCTAGAAACTCCTTAGAAATCAGTGGAGTGGAGGGAGCCGGGATTGCAGGCACATCTGCCCCACCCCACCCCTGCCACCAGCTCCCGGAAGGCAGGGGACATTGTGTGTGAAAGGACGTGAAGTGTTTCCATGCATGCCAATTTGCTCGTGTGTGTCTGTACACAGACTTCCACACTCACTGCACACCTATACGCTGGTGCTAATGGGACGTTCGTGTAGTGGGTGACACACAAATATTTGTCACATTGAACTAAAAGGAAGCCGGGTAGGGAATGTCGGTCTTCGGGAGGAGGTCACATCAACTGTGTGGGTGGGATGGAATGACAGTCTCTGCACTGGCTCCTCGGGGACACTCAGGTAGGCCTGTGCCCTGCGTCTGAACGTGCTGGACCTGTCTGCTTAGAAATCAGCACACGGGGCTCCTGCCTTGACGGAGGGCAAGAGGCCGTGTCCACCTCCCACGGGAGGGAGGTCAAGGGGGTCAGAGTTCAACGGGTTGCTAAGAGACACTGCTGTGAAGAGCAAGGGATCGAGAAGCCGAGTGGCTCTTAACACTTCCTAGAGTGAAAATGGACAGCAGGCTGCCCTCTCGAGGTGGGCGGGTCACGTGTGTCAGCAGGCCTACGGCTCCAAAAGGTGCCCCGCCGGATGCGCCAGTTGAGATGAGAGTATTGATCTGTGCTGCCGAGGGCCTCTGGATGTCTCACACAGGGCTGTTTGCACGTGCCTCCGAGGGAACGCCGCCGGTACCTCCACCTGGTATGAGTACACCTGGGTTCTCTTTTTAAAACTTCAAGCTCAAAACCGTTATTTGATTTTATCCCAGTTTCTTCTGTCTTCTCCAGTTCCATCCCATCCTGTTTCATGCACCAACATGTCCCAAGAGGAAGGAAAGGTTGCTGATAAAGCTCCCTACTCGATGCAAGATAAAATAAACGTGAACCCAATGATTGATAGAGATAAAAGAAAAACAAGGGCAAAGACACCCACGTACAAAAAAATAAATAAATAAAGACCAGAAACGAGATGAATTTGAAAGTGAATGCTCTGCCATTCTGCACCCGGCACGCTTTTTCTGCTTAGCTACATGCAGGGCTCTGAGCTTCCAGGTAGGCATTAGGAAAAGGGAAACCTGCCCAGTGACACCCTCCTGGTGGTCATCAAATAAACCCGTCAGAAGGACACGCAATGCTAAAAAAGAGGGGGTCTCCTCCCAGCCCTTTGTGGAAAGAGCTGGATTACAAAAGTCGTTAGAGAAAGTCCAGCATCGATGTCTCTTTCCATTGAGGCGGTGCTCCGTGCACGGTTTGGAATGACATGTTAGGGCCTGGGGTCCGGCCCTGCTGTGGCTACCAATTACGTGGATCAGCTTAGTGCGGGAGTTCTTGCTGTGGCCCTGAAACTGGTGTTTAAATACAATCAACTTTATTTTTTTTAAAAGACACACCATCTTGTTTGAGTTTCAAAAGCTTTGACTGTCGGTTGGGAAGGGGCTGGAAGGGGAGAGGGTGGAGCCCTCACGACAGGCCCGCGAAGGCTCTCGTGCTCTGCTGTGGCCGCATGTCTAGTCCTGCATCTGGCGCACAGTAGGTGCTTGTAGCGGGTGTTTGTTGAATGCATGGGCTGAGACGTGGTTTGAGTATAATTTGATCAGCAGACGAGGAACTGATGTAAGGAAGGGATTTACCCGAGTGCACCGAGAGGACCCCAGTGGGCCACTGCGGACCGTGGCCTCTCCTGTCAGCTCAAGAGTCTGAAAGAGGTTGAAGGATTGGGGCTCGGTTCACAGTCCCTCTCCTTCACCCCCATTTTAATCTCTCCCTGGAGATCTGCCCCCGCCTCCTCTCCCTCCCTCCCTCCCCCAGGGTACCTGGAGAAGGGACGGGTTTTGAAAATGGCACACGCATTGACTTGGCCCAGGACTGGTGGACGCACCTGGGCTGCAGATGTTTCCCCCCTGCAGGGCCAAGGCCAGTCCCAGGTGGGTTGTTGGCAGAGCGTGCAGACAGCCCCGGCCAAGGGCACTCCCAGGTCCCCTTTGCTACCGTCTCCTCCCAATCTAGAATGCCCCTCACTGGGGTCTCTGTCCCAGGAGAGGTCACAAGCAGACCCCACGCAGGCCCAAGAGTCTTTAGCAGCAGGGAGGGGGTCCCTGCTCAGCTGCGTGATCTGGGTGGCCCTCTGTGTGTCCCCATGTCCACGTCGCTAAAAGACAGCAAATAGATGCCGATAAGAGGCGCAGTGCCCAACAGTGTCTGGAACATTCCAAACGTTTTCAGTTATTGTTCCTTGTTTCTTGCTTCTGTGGAGGTCACTAGTTAGAAGTCAGTGTCCTTTAGTTGGCCATGCTCATCCCCCTCGGCCCTTGGGAATGTCTCTTCTCCTTAGCCCTCGTGGACCAGTGACGGTGGCAATATTGGCTCAGGAACGCGTTGGGCACCCCCTCTGTGCCAGGCGCTGTGACAGGCACTTGACATACGCATGGGAACCTGGAGCTTGCTGGGTTCCTGACCCAGGGTCCACGCACACCACGTTCTCTGAAGTGGGCACCGGTACCAGCTCCATGTTTCAGCTGAGGAGAAAGAGGCTCCAAGAGGCACCAGGGCAGCAGGTGGCCCCGGGCCTGATCCAGGGTCAGCAGCCTCACAGCTCTGGATCTCAACCACCAGGTGGAGGGACGTCCCCGGGCATGGGACACACAGAACGTCCGTGCTACAGAGACCCCTGAAGAAGGTCGCTTTCGAGCCAGGCCCAAAAAAAGGAGGGTGAGCGGCTCAGGAAGTTGAGGCAGGAGGATCGCAGGTTCAAAGCCAGCCTCAGCAATAAAATAGAAAGCCCACGGGGTGAGTCTGAGGCGAAGCGGGACCCAAACCTCGGCCCCGCTGGCGGTGAATCCCTCCCCTCCTGCTTCTCCACAGGCCACCTTCTCCGTTTTCCAAGAGATGACAGAACCCGTGGGGCAGTAGCTAGCCCCGGCTAAGAGAGGAGAGCCCCTTCCACACCTCAGGTCCACAGTCCTTCCCTGTCCCTGCCGGCTCCTGTCACCCTCTGCGGCTTCACAGAGGACGGAGAGAGCTCTTTTTGTGACTCTGTGTCTGGGGGGGGGGGGTGTCCCCGAGTACGTCTTTACATGCTGAAGGCCTAAGCAGTGAAAACAGCAGATGCTGACCTTCAGGGAGGAATGGCCCGACCTTGCCCATAGTCCAGCCCTCCGCCAGCCCGGAGGCGCCTACCTGCAAGCCATAAATGAGATCGTTGCTGTTTATTTATTTTATTTTTTCATATTCTCTTGACACCCAACGTAACTTTCTCTTTGGAAAGCCATGTTTCCAAGACGGCACAAAAGGTCCAGAAGAGATCACTTTAGGAAAAGAAAATGATGTCTGTGCGGAAACGTGGAGCCACGACTTTCCTCTCTTCCGTGTCTCCCCGACGCACAGAGGCGGCAGGGGTCTCTCTGAGTTTGAGTTCCAGCAAACAACTGTCGTGAGCCCAGGAGGGCAGAGGCCGCTGGGTCTGGAGCAAGAAAAGGAGCAGGTCGGGAGGGTCACCAGGTGATAGGCAGATGAGCGAGATTCCGGGACTCGGAATGATGGGCTTCACGTGGGAACCTGGACTCAGAGTCTCACAGGAGCCCATTGTACAGATGAGAAGCTGAGGCTCAGAGAGGACCCCTGGGTCACTCAGCCAGGCAGTGGGAAGAGGGGGGATTTGAACTCTGACTCCACAGCCATGTCCCTTCTGCTGCGCCACATGTGGAAACCCCAGCAAGGCCCACACCCGGGAGTCCCCCCAGGTGAGGAGGATGCAGCTGGCGGCCCTGGTGGGCGGAGCCTGCCCCGGAGCTGCTCTGTGGCCCCCAGTGCACCAGGCCCCGCCTTCCTGTGGGGGGGTCCTGGGAACAGGCTGGGCCTGGGGAGGGGCAGGGTGCCATCCCAAACCACCCACAGCTCCCAGGATTGAAGGTCGGGAAGGGAGGACATTGGGACCTCTCATACTCTGTGTCTGTCTGTCTGTCTCTCTCTCTCTCTCACACACACACACACACACATTCTCAGAACAAGTGGGTCATCATCTGCGCCTTCATTTCCCTTCTGGCTGGTTTTAAGGATTTTAAAGAAGTGTTCACAACTCTGTCATGGAAGGCGCCTGGGCACTCTGAGGGCGGTGGCCGCCCCGGGCCCTGTGCCTGTGTCCCTTTAACCTTCTAACTTGGGCTGGCCAACCCCAGCCTGAGGGCCCGCTTTCCTGAATCAGGCCACACCCCTGGAAAACAGGCTGAGGAGCTGCTGCTGAGACTCGGTGGCCCACAGCACTGAAAATGGTGACTTTATGAGCACCGTGTTACAGATGAGGAGCTTCAGGCCAGAGAGGTTGGGTGACTTTCTCGGAGTCACACAGCTAGGAAATAGACGAGCTGGGGTTTGAACCCAGGCCGTCGGCTGGTGAGGCCATTCCTTTCACCACTTTGCCACAGGTGCCGTCCTGGTTCCCAAGCCTGACAGAGACCACGCGGGGCGTGCTCCTTGGCACCTCGGTCAGAGGATCTCCATGTGGCTCACCCCGTCTTCCTCCAGGGCAGCAGTGTCCTCCTCGGTGCTGGCTGGCGGCGGGTTCCCAGTGACTGAGGCCGAGGTGGGGTCCCCGCTAAGCCCGCGGGGTGGGAGCCTGGACCCTCAATTCTTCACGACTGCGGCTGCCGAGAGCCAGCTCCGCGCTCAGCGCTCTGTTAGAGGACCGCCGGGCCTCACCCTGGACCGTCTGCCCGGCGGAAGCTGGGTTGGACGGTGAAAGGGCAAGAGCAAGAAACTGTCCCCTGCGAGCCCACCTAAGAGTGGAGCGTGAAGCTGCGTCGGTTCAGCAAATGTGAACTCACCCTTTCAAAAATCGTGCCCTTCTGCATTCCGGTGGGGGCGGTCACCTCATGTAAAGATTACAGCTGTACCTGGACGGCAGGCCTTTATTCTCTTGGTTTATGTTTATGTGGTGCCAAGGCTCGAACCCAGTGCCTCGCTTATGCTGCAAGTGCTCTGCCACTGAGCCGCAGGCCCAGCCCCACGGCCTCGTTTATGATGACAGAAAACCACAGACATCGCCAGCCAGACCCTCACGAGTCCTCTGGTTCGTTAGAGGGAAAAGACAGTAAAGAGAATTCGCCAAAATGCAAATATATCTGATCGTCAGTAATTGAGGAGCTGAGCGGCACCCAGGGTCTGCCAGGGACGTCAAGGGCGTGGTGTCCAAAGCCAAGCTCCGGGAGGAGGAGATCTGGCCAAGCAGAAGGCAGAGGGTGGCATCCCCGCCGCGGGGACAGGGGAGCAGAGGAGGGAAGGCACGGGAGCTGGGGTTCAGGCACAGGAGCTGCTGGCTGAGGGGGACTCCCATGGAAGGTGGCAGGAACCCAGGGATGGAGCTGCACTCTGTCCTCACCAGAGCTCCATATTCCCTGGCTGGCCACCTAAATGTCTCTGTGCCTAGGAGACGATGAAATGCTCCAACTCAACTGGGGACTTAATGGACTTGATCAGTTGCACAGGTTGCCCACTTGACAAGTCATCCAAGCTACACACCTAACTTGTACCTAAAAATGGACGTTATAGGTGTACGTTGGATCTCAAGGAAGTGGATTTTAAAAGGAAAAAAAAATATCACTTTGGGCCCTTTCTCCATCATATCCACTTTGAGGAAATGGACGAGGGCTGCCCATGAGAGGCTCACCCGGCCCTGGGCTCCGTGGAGGTCCTCGTCGCTGCCGTGTTCTGCCTCGGTGGCCAGAGCCACACAGAGCAGAGTTAGAAATCGGAGCTGCAGGACTCCAGAGCTGGGGCAGGGCCACCCCTGCCCAGATGTCATCATGCACACAGTGGCCATGCGTGTATGTGGGAGGCCTTGGGAGCCCTGTCGTGCAGGAACTGGGTAGAGCCCCTGGGGCTAGCCTGTGGGGGTCCGGGGGCCCTGGAGGGAGCAGCAGAGAAGGCAGGACGCTCTGAGGAGACTTGGTAAGATGACACCCTGAGGACTGAGGCCCTGGATGGGAATCTTAGACCTTGTGAGTGGACGCAGTGGCTCCCACGGTCCTGCTCTATTTCCTGATGGCCTCCCACCCCTGGAACCTTCTAATGGTGACTTTTTGACCCTGCACCATTTTCTCATCTGAGAAAGGGATCTCACCTCCTGCCAGGGCCTTGCAGCACGGCCCTGTGGTGTGTGGCCTTCCTCCCTCCTGCTTGTGGCTGGGGAGGATCCCAGATGTGAGTTCCTTGTCCTCCTGTCCCTGGGGAATCAGGGAACATGGCCGGATGCACCCTGGACTCCTGCGGGCTCTAAAGCCTGCACATTCGCCACACTCAAGGGCCCCTCCTAGCATGGTGGCCCGGGCACCCTGTTCCACCATCCCAGGTGACTCTGGCCATGCCCACTGCCCCCACTTCTGCGTCCTGTGTCCCAGGCCCTAGGACTCTCCTGGCCTCCTCCTCCCCCTGCAGATGAACTCAGGGTCCCCCGGGAGCTGCCCACCTCCTGGCAGAGGCCAAGCCAGCCCTACTGGACACATCCAAAGAGAACAGTGCACGGTTAGAGCTGGCACGTCTGGGGACAGCCACAGGAAGAGCTTGGCGCTGACTTCCCTGCCTGTTCATCAGCTTTACGCCCCGGGCAGCCGCTCGCCTTCCCCAGAGATAGACCAGCACCGGGCGGCGCAGGAACCTTGGCTAATAGGGGCCATCAGGGCCCGCGCTGAGCAGAGATGTTTCCCTGGTGCTGCTGTTAGGATCAGAGCGACAAGGGACCAACAGGAGCCCATGAACCCCCAGGGCCGGAGACTGAGCTCAGCTTCCCCGGGGCCAAGCTGCAGAGAAAATAGAAAACAGAGAGGAAAGGCCGGATCCAGCTCCCAGCAGGCCCAGGGGCAGAGGCAGCCTGGGGGCCTCCCGGCTCAGGGTCCTTGAAGGGGACACAGTGAGAAAGGCCCAGGGTGGGTCGGCCTCCCCTGGCCAAGCCCCGGCCCCCCCTTCGCCATCACTGTGGGGGCCGCCCCGTGTGGAGCGTGGAGGGCTTCTCGGGGCTGGGCGTCCCTTTGGGGAAGGCCAGGACCTTAGGAAGGTGGACACTGGCAGGAGGCGTTTACCCAACATCAGAGCTTCCCGCCGTCAGCAGAGCGGCTCCAGGGGCAGAACCTGCTCTCGGCCCCAGGCCAGGCTTTTCTGGGAACCTGCCTGGCGTCTTTCCAGGGTCTGATGATGTGAATCGTGTCCCTGTCAAATTCCTTAAGGTGAATCCTAAGAGGTGGGCCTCCCTCCTTATAAGAAGGGGGGGGACAAGCTGGCACAGGGCACGGCTGTGAGGTGCCAGCCCAGCTCGGGAGCCAGCCAGGCAGGGAGCAGATCCCTCAAACCCCTGCAGGGAACCGGCGCTGCCAGCCCCTTGATCTTGAATTGCGAGTGGCTTCCAGAACACAGGACGAGGGTGAGCTGCTGCTGTGTGAGCAGAGCGCGGGCACTCGCGCCCCGTGGCCCTCCTAGGCCTCCCAGCAGAGCCAAGAAGGGAGGCACCCAGATCCCCACTTTACCACACAGGGATCGAGGCTGGAGTGACGTGTCCAGAGACCCACAGCAAATCAGAGGCCTGGGAGGAGAGTCCAGCTCTGGCCAGCGCCAACACCCGGGCGGGGTTCACGGTGGGACTCACCTGGTGTTGAATCCTGGGTGTTGTGGAAAACAGAAGAGACCTGAGAAGCGGTGGGCAGCCGAGAGGTGGCCTACACAGGAGTCCTGCCCAGTCCCTCCACCCTCCTACAGGGAGGGCCTAGGACAGGCCTGTCCCAGGGGGTACTGAGCTGTCCCTCTGAGAGGTCTGGGAAGGCAAGGCAAGGAGATGGGGGGCCAGGCGCACTTTGTGTTGGCCCAGGTGGGCGTGGCCAGGGAGCCCAGCGCCCCCTGGCAAAGTCCTGCAGGTGCCAGGAGCCAGAGGTCACTGGAGAGCCCACCAGAGGCCGGCTGTGCCCACCTCCTGCTCTCTAGAATGTTCCGTAAAACCTGTAGAGCCGGCTGCTCCAGGACACCAGCCCCCCTCAGCAGGTCCTCCTGCCCTCTCCCTGGGGCAGGAGCAGCGTCCCCAGCAGTCCCTCCCTGCACCCATCCTGCTCATCCTCTGTGCTCCTCCTGGATCCGGCAGCATCGGGCAGCCCAGCCTCTCCTGCAGCAGAGCCCCGAGGATCATTCTTAATCAAAGCACGGCAAGATGGCGCCGCAGTGCCCCGGAGCTTGCAAAGCAGGCCTTTCAAGTTCCAGCTCCTGCCAGGGGACTGTCACCAGCAGACCCAGGGAAATGCAGACATAGGGAGGGCAGGGGCAGCCAGGACCCCCAGAGCCCCAGGGGCACTCTCTGGGGGCATTTGTAGACCGGGGCTTGTGCATACCCCCAGCTGTCTTCATGCGTGCCATCCCTTTTCCAGGTGGCTGGGAGGAGGGGGACAGGAAGGGGATGTGGCATGTTTTGCAGCAGTTGGGGAGGCCTTAATCATTGCCTGTTGCCAGGTGCACCAGCCTGTGGGTGGAGCCAGCTCCCCTGCACCTGCCCAGCCGCGCTGTGGTGTCCTGTGTCCACGTCTCTGCAAGGACACCAGACTTGGGGCAGGCAGCCGTGGAGCTTGGGGACCAGCCTGATCCCCGGACCCGGGCAGATCGGCCAGCTCCAACTGCAGACCTGCAGAGTGGCATCCGCACCCCTGTGTGGCTCAGATGAATTCTGCTAAGAACGCAGGGGTGCCAGCACGGATGTTTGGGTCTGGACACACGCCAGATCAGGGACCCTCACACCAGCCCCGTGAGGGAGACACCGTGATTATCCCCCTGTGTTACCAAAGAGAAAACTGAGGCACAGAGAGATTCCTTAATGTGACCAGAGAGTGGATAAGGGACCGGGCGGCCTCGTCTGCACCCATGCCTCCGTCCACGGCTCTGACTTATTTACCAGGATCGCTGTTCCTATTTCAGTCTCCCTTGGCCCATCGTCCCTCTGCTCCACCTACCTCTGTGGCCAGTTGTGAGCTCAGGGTCAAAGGAACACCATCCTCTACTCATCAGCTTGGCAAATTGCCCACCACCTAAAGATACAAATGTGCAGGTATATGGCAGTACTGAGAGGAGGGCCTGCCACATAGTGGGTGTCAGCTCCCACTGTCTCCCCACGCTGCGGTCAACACTGCTTCACCATGGCCACCCTGGCCAGTGTCATCAGTATCATCACCATGGCCACCATCACCATGACCACCATCACCATAGCCACCATCATCACCATCACCACAGTATCATCACCAGGACCAACATCACCACCATGGCCAGTGTCATCACCATCACCACAGTATCATCACCAGGACCAACATCACCACCATGACCACCATCACCACCATAGCCAGTGTCATCAGTATCATCATCATGATCACCACCGTCACCATGGCCACCATCACTATGACCATCATCATCATCATGGCCAGTATCATCACCATGACCACCATCATTATCACCATGACCACCATCATTGTCACCATCATCATCACCATGGCCAGTATCAACACCATGGCCAGTATCATTGCTATGACCACCACCATCATTATCACCATGACCACCATCATTGTCACCGTCATCATCACCATGGCCAGTATCAACACCATGGCCAGTATCATCGCTATGACCACCACCATCATTATCACCATGACCACCATCATCACCATGGCCAATATCCCCACCATGGTCAGTATCATCACCATAACCACCAATATCAGCACCACCACCATCATTATCACCATCATTATCACCATGCCACCATCATCATCACCATGACCACATCTTCACCCCCACCACTATCATCAGAATCCCCCTTGTAGTCATCGTCACCATCATCACCACTGTCACCCCCATCACCACCACCACCACTGTCCACACTTATCACCAACATCAAGACCACCTCTATCACGGGTACAGAACCAGCACTCGGGTCTACAGTGACTGCTTTCCTGAGTGACAGATGACGTGGCACTCCTCACACTCACACTCCAGGAGGGATCACTTTCAGTAGCAGAAAATCGAGGTTCTGATTCTCTGAATTCCTGGGGAAGCCTTTTGCTCCCAACCCCTTCCCCGGGACAGTGCACACATCCTCCTCTCTCTCCTGGAAGGGGCTCACCCCCCTCAGCTCCGCCCTCACAGGGCAGCATCGGGACTGGCCCGAGTCCAAGCCCCCTTCCCCGCCCTCCAGTCAGGAGTCTGAGGAGCCCTGGAAGCAGAAGGCGGCTCCGAACAGAAACCGAGAAGGGGAAGGGGGTGCGGGGCGTGGGGAGGGAGCTGCTGTCCTTCAGGGTCACTTAGCGGGTGCAAGAAGGAACGCCAAAATGAAATGTCAGGGACAGTGGTCCAGAGGAGAGAGAGGCATGTAGAAGGACTGGGACAGGAAGCCATGAAAAATGGCATTCTCTGGTCATCTCTTCCTTCTCTATTAAATTCTGGAGTTCACCCCAAGGGAAAAAAGGCAAAGGCGCCCTGACGGAAAACCGATCCTAGGTTTAAAGTGAAATGAGATGTCTGCCCTCCTGGGAAGATGAGTGCTGTCCATTTCAGAACAGCACCCTGAAATAAGGCTCAGCCTTCTTTCAGCGTGTCTGAGTATCCTGTGGCTGCTGTAACACATAGAGCTGCCTAGAACAACCTAATGTATTGCCCTGCAGTTCCAGAGCTCAGGAGCCCAGCATGGCTGATGAGGTTCCACCATCCTGAGCTCACAACTGAGCTAAAACCAAGTCCCTGGGAGGATCTGCTCCCTGCCTCCTCCAGCTTCCTCATTCCACAGCTTGGGGTCCCTGCCCATTTCCAACGCTAGCCGCGGCTGGTGGAGCCTTCCCCACACCTCATTACTCTGATACTGAGTCACCTGCTCCCCTCCTCCCATATCCCATCGCCCCTTCTGCTGCACCCACCTCTGTTGCTAGTTGTGAGCTCAGTTAGGAACCCTGAGATTACACTGGATAATCCAGGACAGCTTCCTTATTTTAAGGCCAACTGATTAGCAACCTTAATTCCGTTCACTAGTTTGATTCCCCTTGTATACAACATAACATATTCACAGGTTCTGGGGACCAGGATGTGAATATCATGGGAGACCATTATTCTGCCAACCACACAGGGATAGGAACATAGAGTTGTATTCCAGTTCTTTTCAAATTGGCAATTCATGCCTAGACCCAGAAGTAGCTTTCCATTCTCCAGAAATAGGATTCAACCAAATCTGTGTGACCTTAGAAGAGTGACTTACCCTCTCTGGGCTTCTGTTTTCTCATCTCTAAGACACTTTGACTATAGACTCTCTGATGAGGAACCATTATCTCAGGCTCAGAGCCTGGCACCTAGTTGACCCTCGGGAAGCGCTGATGATGGAGTAGGGAGGGCTGGGTGTAGTGAAGTCTATGGCTTCCCAGATTTCAAGGTTTGTGCTTTCGCGACTCACTGGTTCTAAATAACAGAAGGCAAACTTTCAAAATGCGTAATCACATCTGTTGAGAAACCTCCCCCAGGGATAAAAGTGTGTCATTTTTCTCTGTAGCAGTGCTTTGTACTAGAAGACGTTCGATTACACACACACACACACATACACACGCATGCATGCATGCAAGCACCCATGCATAACTACAAAAAATGGACGGATGGGCAACTGTGTGTGTGTGTGCGTGTGTGTGTGTGTGTGTGTGTGTGCATGGACGCATGTGAACGCACAGGAAGGGGCTGTCTACAAGCGTGTTTCTTTGTACAAAATTCAGGCAGTGAAAACACTCATCTAAGCAGGGACTGGGCTCCTGGGTGGAAGGGTTTCTCTGAGATGGGCTCATGAACTTGCCCTGGCAGGACGAGGACCTTTCACCGGCTGTGGAACCTGCTAAGGCTCAGGCCTGGCTCTTCTGGTGCTGTGTGGAGGCCCCTCCATGGGATGTGACCTGGGCCCCACCCCCGGGCCCCTCCCCTTTCTGGGGGTTACCTGGCCCGGGGTCCTGGCCCACCACGGTTGCCTGCACCTGCTCTGAACCCTGTTCAAAGCATCTTGCAGGTGCGTCCAGGCCCCGGGCAGGGATCCTTCCAGCTAGTCTACTTCGTCCGAATCCTCTGCTGAGCCTTCTCTCCCGTCGCTGTGACTTCTGGTCATCCTGAGCGCAGTGTCTAACTTGGAAACCCGGCCCAGCCCCACACTCGTCGCTGTGTGACCCTGGTCCCTGCTCTGGGCCGTTCCTCTAGCCTGGTTCAGAGGAGTTGCCCGCCTGCCCTGCCCTGACCACAGGACTGCGCGGACCAGGCTCCTCCACACCGTGCACCTGGGGGTTCTCGTGCACCTGTGCTCCGGGTTTGCAGTGCTCAGGTGTGCTCACAGCAGACCCGCTCTGAGAAGCGCAGCTCTCAGCCGGCTGCCTCTCCGCCCCCCAGCTCCCATCTCCTCTCACCCTGATGACAGCAGCCAGGTCTGTCTGCACTGTGCCAGGTCTCTCCTCTGCCTCCACAGGAACCTCTAAGTGGCTCTTCATTGGTTTCAGAACAAAGCCCAGGCCTTATAACATGCCTTATGTGTGGTTTAGGTGTGGGGTCCCCCAAAGCTCCGTGGAGACAATGCAAGAAGGTCTGGAGGAGAAATGGCTGGGCTACGGCCTAAACCTACCAGTGAAGTGACCCCCGATGGGACTGACTGGGTGCTCCCTGGAGGCAGGTGGGTGTGGCTGGAGGAGGAGGCATTGGGCATCTGGCTGTGGGGTATATGTTTGTATCTGGAGACTAATTCTCTCTTCTTCCTGACCATCATGTGAGCTGCTTCCCTCAGCCACACTCTTCTGCCATGGGGTTCAGCCTCACCTCCCGCCTTGAGGAATGGAGCCGGCTGTCTGGGATTGAAACCTCTGAAACAGTGAGCCCCCAAAAATCTTTTTCCTCCTCTGAAGTAGTTCAGGTTGGGTCTTTAGATACAACAGCCAAAAAAGCCGGCTAACCCACCTTATGGGTCATTTCCAGACTTGGCCCCTGCCTTTTACTCCCAGCAGCACAATCTCCATGGCCAGACAGGCTAACTTCCAGTGTTAGCAGCTCTGTGACCTTAGGAAAACAACTTAACCTCTCTGTGCCTCAGCTTTGTCATCTGTAAAATGAAACTAATGCCAGCTGCAAAAGGGTGTTTTAAGGGTTTAAATAGTTAATACTTGTGAAATGCTCAGAATACCACCTGGATCATGGTGAATTCCACATGACCATTATTTTTCATCAGTATTATTCTATGTCCACATACCCCGTAAGATATCCTGCTGTGGGAAAAGAGAGGGGGAGCTCCCAGCCAATTGAGAGGGTCTAGGGCAGCTCGCTGAAGAACGTGGCATTGGAGCTGTGCCTTGAGGATCAGGCAGGGTGAATCTCATGGATGTGCCAGCAGAGGCAGGGGGGGGGGGGTCCCATCCAGGAAAGGCTCAGTCAGTTTGGGAGTGAAAGGAAATGCGCTTGGACAGCCAGGTTAGATAAAGGTCACAAAAGCCCTTAAATCCTGGGTAAGAGATTTCAGTCTTGTCCTCTAGGGCAATAGGGAGCCATTGAAGGTTGTTGACGAGGGAGAGAGGGGTCATGGGCTTACAGCTTTGCTCTAGGCAGGAAGAGGCGTTTAAAATCACGGAGGACTCAGTCCGGGGGCTGCCATAACAAAAGACCACAATCCCAGTGGTTCTAAACAACAGGCGTACCCTCTCACATTCTGGAAGCTGGAAGTCGGACACTAAGGAGTCGGTAGCATCTGTTCCTGCTGGAGGCTGTGGGGGACAATCTCCCCCCTCCCCTCCCCCAGCCAGGGGCTGTGCCTGCCCTCCGGGCGGTCCCTGAGCTGCAGACACACACTGCGGTTGGCTCTCGCGTCTCCCACGGCCTCCTCCAGGCACCGGCCGGAACCTCCCGCTGCCTTGCCCGTGCCACACCCAGTGTCGCGGGTTCCACTCTGGATCCTGAACCCAGATGAGCTCTTTGTTGAGACCCTTAACTTCGTGACATCCACCAAGTCCTCTCTCCAAATGTCACCTTCCGGGGTTCTGGGGTCAGGACATGTCTTTGGGGGCCCATCCTTCTGTCCACTGCAGGGGACTCTTATTGTCCAGACCCGGGTCCACACTGAAAGACCGGACTCATGGGATCAAGTGGAGTGGGGCTTCCGTGGGTGCAGCAGGTCCCTGTCGCCCGGATCTTTGGCTTGTCCCCGTGTTCTGGTCGGCAGATGGCATCTGGTGGCCCGGGCCAGGTTTGGTGAGGAGTCCCTGGGGAGCGGCTGCAGTTGGGGTTCACTCGGGTTCTCTGGCCTGTGGGTGGGATCACTGTGGAGAAGAGCGTGGCCGGGTGGGGCCTGGAGGGGTGTTTGTCCCCCGCCTCCGTGTCCTCTGCAGCCTCCACGGGGCGGTACTGCCCCACAGGGTGGGCCTGCCTCTCAGGGGATGGCCCCAGCCACCCCGTAAGCACTCAGTGGTCTGTGACCCTCAAAGCGCCACACTATGTAAAGGCGTATTCAGGGTGCTTGTGGCGTTAAAATCTCACAGGATGGGGTACTTTAAAGCAGTGTATCAGAAGAACATTCGAGAACAGCAAGACTTCTTGGTGAGAAGGTGATTGACTACTGAAAACGGTTTCTTGCTCCCAGCTCCCACGGGAGGGGCACTGCCCACTTGGGGAGGGCACTGTCCCACCTGGGAGGGGCACGTCCCACCTGGGAGGGGCGGTGGGAAGCCCCAGGGTCCCCGGGTGCATGGGAGCTGTCGGGGGCGGTGGGCAAGAGCCCACCCACCTGTGGATTTCTCAGGCAGGATTGAGAATCGGGATAACAGGCTTGGGACTGGCTCCTGTGACTGACTGCAGTAGGCCCCAAGGCACGGGGGCTGTGGCGAGGGACCCAGCCCTAGAGAGAGGAGAGCAGGTTGGTAGTGACCCCCAGTGAGAGAGCCCACGGAGCAGGTGTGTGGGCTGGGTCGGGCAGCCCGCTGTAGACACCTGGGCTCACTGGCCAGTGGTTTACTGTCTTTGGGAATTGGCTAATGGAGGGAGGGGCGGCCAGGCCCCATCACAACCTGGTAGTGAAAGACGTGGGTGAGGGCGGAGGGTAGAGCAGAGATGCCCAGAAAGCCTTCTTGGGAAGGCAGGGAAATCACAATAAGAAGCTGAGGCTCACTGCTTACCTCTGGGCTGTTTCACATTTTCCTGGCTCTAAGCCTTAGCGCAGGGCCACCAGAGCCACGTGTCCAGGGGGACAGGCCTTAGCCAGGGCTCTGCGCCCTCTGCCCAGGGCCCAGGGCCACGCAGTCCCTTTTCACAGCAGCAGCCGATGGGAATTTAGAGTCCTCTTGTGGTCCTCGGGCTCTATAATCAGCTGTTGAATTTAGTCTAATGGGATTCTAATGTTTTTAAAAGCCAATTTGGTAATCTTTGTATTGTCGATGGATTGTGAAAGGCCTATTAGTTATTTATATCTGCATTCGCAGGCGTGGCTGCAAGTGGCAGGTTTATGCTTTTATGTGCCATTAACATCTACACCGTGTTAACAGCAGCAGTTAGCCAGCTCTCGGAAGGCTGCAGACACGCACACACACACACACACACACACACACACAAGCACACGCACACACACACACACACACACACGCACACACAAGCACACGCACACACACACGCACACACACACCCTCTCATTCCGCGTGGTCAGGCATAGGGTATTTCAGCTTATTTAACATTCTAGTGAATAATTCCCTACTATATCATATCAAATAAGTGGTAAGTCTATAGTCGCCAGGCTGCTTAATTAAAGATAATCAGTCTTTGAAGATTTAGAACACAATTAAATACACTTAACACTAAAGCTCGGCTGAATGTGATTTAATCTTTCGTGGCTGAGTCGGGATCTTGCAGGCCTTGGGGGCCTTCGTTATGAATAGGAATCATCCTGCTGCTCTGCAGAAGTTCTGTGGAAAGAATTTCCAGCCAGAAGCCCGCCAGGTGCCCCAGCTTCCACTCCAGAGGGCACCCCGGGGTCCAGGCAAATCTGAGAATGTTCGTCCCTGGCGTAAGTGCTGCTGACGGCCGGTGTGACGTCTCTCCATTTTCTTCGGCTCCCTTTAATTTCTGCAAAGGGAGGAATCCTTGGTGGGGGGCTAATGTGGCATCGACACCTTCTCTAATGCCTCTTAGTCTCCTCTACAAACAGCTCCACCCAGGACTCGCTCACTAGTTCCGATTGTGTCTATTAAACCAGCCTCTGCCAGACCCAACCAACAGCTGGTGACAACAGGAAAACATCCAGCTTCCGTTTGTTTCAGGGAACATAATGTATTATCAGATAATGAGGATGGAAGTTTTTTGGGTTTTTTTTTTTTTTTGGTTTTTGGCGTGGGGAGTGGGTACCTGGAATGGAACTGAGGGGCACTCGACCACTGAGCCACATCCCCAGCCCAATTTTGTATTTTATTTAGAGACAGGGTCTTACTGAGTTGCTTAGCGCCTCCCTTTTGCTGAGGCTGGTTTTGAACTTGCCATCCTCCTTCCTCAGCCTCCCGAACTGCTGGGATTACAGGCGTGCACCACCACACCCAGCAGAAGATTTTTTTAATGGATATAGAAATCTTATCCACTCCACAGCTCCTCGTCCGCTATCTGATGTGTTCACCTTCACCAACTGACCTATTCAGATAGTTAGTGGATCAGAATTAAAATTAATCTGGGAAAGAAAGAGCTAAAGAGTTATTGAGTCAGGACCAACCTTGATTTTTAAACCATTTGTGAAGCTATGATAATTAGATGGTTTGGTTCTAGCACAGAAAGAACTAGATCCATGGAATAAAATAGGAAATAAAGATGTACACCCAACTGTATCTGGAGATAAAGAGTTGATAAATCAGTGGGGGAAAGGTGCATCATTCAACAAATATTGGCACAATTGATTAGTCATTGGACGAAACAAAAACTAGATCCCTACCTCACTGCAGTCAGGGCAGAATTTTAATATTAATAGCGAAACCAAAATTATCAGCAGAAAACATGGTTGATTTTTAAAAATAATCTTAAATAAAGGAAGGGCTTCCTGCATATAACCTGGAAGCAGACCCGTAGGGAGAAGGTACATTTGCCTGCACTGAATCCAAAGGCTTCCGTGGGAAAAAATACCGTTTGCACACTCAAAAGGCAGATGATAAATTGGAAAAATTTATGTGCATGTCGCATACCAGGAAAAGGGCTGATATCCTTAATATAGAAAGGACTTTTATAAATGAGTAAGAATTTTGAATAGTCTATAGAAAACTGGGTGAAAAAAAATTCAAAACAGTTCACAGAGGGAAACAGTGGTGATCACCCTAAAAAAAAAAATCTCTATAATTACATGAAATCAAGTTAATTAGAACCATTCTCCAGCTGTCACGGTGGTGAGGGTGTGGGATCAGGCGTACTTTTTCCGTATGACATATTGATAGTGGTGCAGTTATTTGTGTGATCCTGGGTGACCCCTTCAGCTCAGTTTTGCACCCTTATCATCACAGAACCTGCACACTGCTTGGACTTAATAAATACGTGTTGTGTGAGTGAATGAACTCATGAATGAGAATGATGGAAAGTTCTAGAATCTTACTCAGAAAAACAGATAGCAGTGCAACTAGGTGAAGGAACCGCAAAGGATGTTGCTTTCGGCTTTCCATTTTATGCCCCCCTCTTAAACTGTTGGTGTTTTTGAAGTAGGCATGCCCGACTTTATAAGTCACGAAACAGATGTCCGAGAGGGGAGTCGGGTGGTGAAGGGGAGACCTGGGGTGGGAGGCCAACTTTTGACCTGCCCCATTCTCCCACACCTTGGCGGGGAAGGAGACGGTCAGTCTGGGATGGAGGCCCGCAGGCCGGCCAGGTGGGCTGCTCCGCCACACCCAGGACCTGGGTGAGCCCTGGATGTGGAGGCAGAGATGGAAAGGAGGTCGGCCAACCTGAAGGAGCCCCAGGCGTGTTCTCAGCCCAGGAGAGCTGGGGGGCAGAGCACGGCCTTGTTCCACGTTGGCCCAGAGCAGAGAGTGCTGTTTCCTGTCTCTGCTGAATGTGGGCAGCTTGGCTGGGCACTGTGGCCAGAGCGCCAGCCATGAGTGCCGACCTCATGGAGGCATGAAGTGAGGCACCAGAACTAGCCCATGGGACTTCAACTGCCCTCAGCGAGGCACTCAAACCCTCCTTGACCCAGCCCCCGAGCACCTTTTTGAAATCCCCTTCAACTCAGGCTCCAGCCTCAGCCAACCTCTTACAGTCCCCACAGTGCGCCAGTATTTTGGCCTCTGTGCCTTTACTCTTGCTGCTCCTTCAGTTTGCCCTTTCCTATATCCTCCTTTCCTGCCCCCAGTTCACCTCATGGACATCAGCTCAGCTTTCAAGAGTGACACTAGGTCAGCTGCTCTGTGAAGCCTGCCCTAACACACCACCCAGGTGAATTACCCAATTTCTATTTGATAATTTCTATTTGATTTCTATGTCCATGTGGCATATGCAGACGTCTCTTCTAGCACTTGCAATGTTCATGAGCATGGGTACCCATTGAAAGAACGATCAGGGCTTGCCGTCGGAGAAAATGCCCGTTTATTGAGGAACAGCTCTGCATATCTATAGAGCCGGGGGTGGTTTGACGGTTATGACAGTTTAATGGTTGAACGGTTTGATAGTTGGCTGGGGTGCTTTCTGATTGGTGGGTAAGGATCATGTGAGCCAGCAGGGCTAGTCTGATTGGTGGGTAAGGATCATGTGATCCAGCCAGGGCTCACCATTGGACGGCAGGATCATATGAGCCAGCAGGGCTCACCATTGGACGGCAGGATCATGTGAGCCAGCAGGGCTCACCATTGGACCTCAGGATCATGTGAGCCAGCAGGGCTCACCATTGGACAGCAGGATCATGTGAGCCAGCAGGGCTCAGCATTGGACGGCTCTTCTTGGGGGATGGGGAAGTTAGTCTTTGGAGCCGGGGCGACTCCCAACACCCATCCCACTAGATTGTGAGTTTCTCAAGGGGGCGGGGTCTGTGTCTTAACTTTTCATCAATGTTCCAAACAGACACATTATGTGGAGCGGATGGATAGAAGGACAGAAAAAGATGAATGGGTGGATGGATGGATGAGTAGATAGATGAATGGAAGTCAAGCTCCATGAGAGCAGCTACTTCCTGCTATATTTTCTGTTGCTTAGCACAATGTGTAGCACATAGTAGATGCTCAAAATAGTTTAGGTAATTAAAGGATGATGTGGAATATGGATGGATGGGTGGGTGGGTGATTGATGGATGGGTGATTGATGGATGAATGGGTAGATGGATGGATGATGGATAATGGATCAGTGGGTGGGTGGATAGTTGGATGATGAATGGATGGGTGTGTGATGGATGGATTGATGGATGGATGGGTGGATGGATGGTGATACATTAATGTATGGTTGGATGGTATGGATAGATCAGTGAATGAATTTGGATTGCAAATATACAAAAAGAGTCTTGATACAGAGCAAGATGGTCTTTGTTGCCTAAAAATCTGCCTCACTGTTTTACCCTGCTCCCTTGTCATTGTGTTAATTGAAATGCCGAAGATTATTTCTTAACTTTGATGACTCTAGCACACGATTTCCCCAAGGCTTAGTTTTATCCCATGACATGACACTGAGTGCCCACAAGTGTCACTTCTGGGTTCAAGGCAAGGAAGATGCTTTTCAGAGGACTTCCAAAGGCCATAGCTACTCCTGGGAGCCAGATGGTCTCCAAAACCTGGCGGACCTCGGACATTCCCACAGCTGCCCGAGAC
>NC_135482.1:13458617-13497052 GCF_052094955.1 Ictidomys tridecemlineatus | reverse complement strand
GCAGGAGGCTGAGGCAGGATGACCTCAAAGGCAAGGCCCCACTCAGCAATGCAGCAAGACCCTGCCTCAATAGAATTTAAAAATGGGCTGGGATGTAGCTCAGTAGTAGAGCACCTGCCCAGCATTGTGAGACCCTGGGGCCAGTCCCCAGTCCCCAGTAGCACACACAGACATATGTTTGGCACACAAGTACCCAGGATCGTAAGGGTTTCCAGTATTTCTCTGCTTGCTCCCCAGGACCTAGAACTGTGCCTAGAACCTAGTAGATGCTCAGCTAATACTTACTAAGTGAGTGAGTGAGCAGAGCTGGTCACCCTGTGCTTCTCTGTGGCCCTCTAACAGCGGGTTCTCCACGTTCTGCTCTCAGTGTTGGAGCCACCCTGTCATCCCACTGTCCCTGCTCCCTGTCCCACACCCTGTGCCTTCAAAACAGCGTATCTCCCATTTGGCACTCGGGGATGATACTCCTGGCCCAGATTTTAATTAGCTTCCCTCACTCCTGAGCTGACCAAGAGGAGAAGCCTCTGGCTCACCTGGGGGAGAAAAGCTTGTGGGGTCACCTTGGGCCACCTCCTCCTCGGGGACCCTGTCCTACCTTGTCCCTGCCCCTCTCTGTCTCCTCAGCCATCGACCACACTGAGTACCCTGGTCTCAGGACCTCCCTCTCTGGACTCGGAGCTTTCTAAAAACTGCAGCTTCCTTGAGTCTCTTCAGGTTGGCCTGGACAGATAAACCAGAGCTTGCTGGACACCAGCCAACATGGAGCTAGCAAGGGCTAGAGACGGTGAGTGGGAGAAAGAAGTGGAGAGAGCGGGCACAGACCCCTGTTCAGGATAATGAAAGGGAAGAGAGAGGAACGCGATGGTGGGAGGCGAAGGGCTGGTTTTGAAGTCCAAACCCTTTGGGGCTCAGTGCCCCAGGTCCTCCATGACCCTCCCCTGCCTCCTAGTTTGGCTCCTCCCACCTTCTGCACCCTCACCTCCAGTCCCTTCCCTGTGTGCAGAGCACAGGCCTCGGGCCTTTGTCCTCCCCTAATATGATCAGAAGAAGAGTCTTTAGTCAATATTTGCTGAGCCCCACTTTATAAGCTCACTTACTCCTCCTGGGGCCCTCGGAGGGCAATGCCATGACTAGTCTCGTGGTATCGGCAAGGAGACAGAGGAGCATGCCCCGGGGGTGCCCTGGTAGCCTGCAGAGCTGGGATTCAGCTCAGGCCAGACCTCAGAATCTGTGCTCTTGCAGCTTTGCTTTGCAGCATCTGCTTACCAGGGTCCCAGCTTGCCCTGGATTCACCCAGGCTCACCCAGCACCCCGAGGCTCACCCAGCACCCCGAGGCTCACCCAGCACCCCCGAGGCTCCCAGGCTGACTTGGCCCCCTGCTGGGCCACACAGCGGGACCCCGTGGGACCCACACAGAGCTCTGCTCTGCAGTTCTATCAAGTTACTTCCACTGATGGTGGGCCTGTGTCCCCAGCCACCTGGGAGCTTGGAGGACAGGCATGGCCCGTGGCCCTGCCCACGTGTGTGGCTGAGAGAGTGAAGCACAAGGACCTCCCGCTCTTGTGGGAAGGTCAGCATCATTCCTCCTCTGTCCTTCAGCTCTGCATCTGAGCCTGTTCTTGAGCCTGATTCTGGAAATGCCCATCTCTGTCCTCCTCCATCTCACTTCTTCTGGTGGCTTGGCACGAGACCTCCCAGAACATTCCTGTCGTGGGATTCATTTGGTGGGAAACACGGTCTGGGCACATCCTACTTGGAGCAGGTCTTGCTTCTCATAGACAAACGGGTTCGCCGAGCCAGCCCTGGATTCCTTTCCTGCTGCCAAGTCTCTTAAAATAGAAAAGGGTTTCCAAGCCAGTTGTACAAGCATTTAAAAAAAAAAAAAAAACCAACCTGATAATTTCCTATCTTGTTTCTTAATAAATTTAACAGTAAGGGAAAGACTTCTGGCACTGACTGGGTTATTGAATTCCTAAATCTTTTGCTTCTGAGAACTTCATTTACTCAGATTATTAGCAAACATTTATCGACCCCCTTCTCTGTGCCAGGTTCTTCCTATGTATTAGCCCCTTACAGCCTCCTAGCCCCGCCAGGAGGTGGAGAGAAGCACTGTATCCAGGGAGGAGAGGGCTCAGAGCGGCCAAGTCAAAGCCCTGGCTGCTGCACGGGAAGCCGGCAAGCGGGTGTCTGCACCTGGCCAGCTGGTTCTTTGCCTATTCAAGGGCTGCTCTGCGTCCAGATTGAGCAGCGTCCAGCAGTGGGATGGGCGGTCAGTTCTGCTGCGCCAGCTGCTGCTTCCTGGTTGCTAAAGTGGAGTCTGGTGCTGGAACAACAGAAGACCATTAGAGCTGGGCCACAGGACTTAGTGCAGCCAGAGACAGACCAGCAGAGCCAAGTGCGGGTCCAGGGTACCAAGGCTCACGTGGTCAGCCCTCCCCAGCACGGGATGATGCCATCCCCTCCCGACTCAACCCCTCCCCATTGCTACACCATAACCCCCCCACACACACACACACACACATACACACACACACACACACACACACACACACACTCAGGGACAGGTAAACTATTGGTTTCCTATAGTAAGTCATTAGCAAATAAAATATAATAATAAAATATCAAGTCAAGGCAAATACTGTGAATAAAAAAAGTGATTAAATGATATAATCCGGATTCAAACCTGGGTCATTTGAACTCAGAGACTTTGTTCTTACCTTTTACCTTTTACTGTCCCCCTAAAATATTTGGTCTCTACCCTTTAGCATGACTGAGAATTAAAAGAAAATCGAACTTGAATATGTAAACGGTTTGCCACAGTGACCTGCTCAGGAAAAGTTAGGTGGTCTCCTCCTCCATCACCACGGTCCCTGTATCATAGAGGGCTGGGCGGGACATGCTGCTGGCTGGCTGGCTTGGCTTTCTGCTTAAGGGTAGATAGCATCCCCTAGGACAGTAGCAGATGGGAGAAAAAGGACAGGGCATGAAATTGTCCAGAGGGGGCCATCCCACGCCCAGGCGGAGGGAGGTGGACAGGAGGGGAAATGCACCTGGGCCCCATCAGGACAGAAGACCAGGCGGGGTTTGTCCAGGGTCCTGAGTGACCTGACCAAGATCGCCTCTCCCCAGTTGGAGGAGATTTTGCAAAGACGATCTGCAAATCTGTTTGAGTCCAGACCGTAAATTCAAAAGGCTGCACACCTGTGGAAACAGGGCAGATATAGGTTGAGGCTTTAAGTACGTTGTCTTGTGTAATCATCACAGCAAATCTGTGAGGTGCGTTGCTGAATCCCTCTCTGCAGGGAGCAAAGCTGAGTGGAGAGGGAGGAAGAGGAAGTGGTTGTCTGGGTTGAGCAAGGGACAGCAGCAGGAGGGGCAGTCAGTTCTGTCAAGGTCAAGGTCATACCCAGCCCCCTCTCCCCTGCCCAGACCAGGCCCAGAGCAGCTCAGCCTTCTATGGGTGGGAATGTGGGCACTCAGAGGCACGATGGGTCATTCTTTAGGACCCATGGTAGGTGCTTTTGAAAATTTGAATCAATTCCCTCCTTAGTTAATGCTCGACACGCCGGAGTAATAGGATTTCGGGGAGAAATGACTTTGCAAGCTCCCTGGATCCTGGTTTTTCCCAAGCTCCCTGGACATTTGAGTCATATTTGAGTCTTGGTTCTCTCTGTCTTGAAACTGGGGTCTTAATCACCAGGACGTGGCGGTCCCTGGCTGCCACAATGGGAACTGATGAGCAACCCCAAACTCAGGCCTGCTCTGACACTGGAGTACGACACTGGGCCTTCCTAGTCACCTAGAGGATTTTTTATACAAAAAATAATAATAATCAATGACTTCGGTAGATGTGTAAACACCAGGTAGTCCTCAAAAAGAAGAGAAAGCCCTATCGAGTGTAGGTGTCCCAAATCCCTGTAACGCAGTTCTCGAAGCTTCTTTGAACCATTACATTCTCACATTTAAACTGCACAACCCTCTGGAAAGCAGAGGAATGTGTTGCAAGGGAAATAGTTTACCCACCTGCTGAACCGTAAGTAGCCCCAGGCTGGGTGTGCACACTGCCCGATTCCGCCTCGGTGTACGTGGGTGAGAGTCTGCTGTTTGCTCAGCGTAGGGAGAACCTTTGATACACATTAGTCTTTTTAATTCCCTTGCCCTACCCCCACCCAGCAGTCCCGAGAGAAAGACAAGCCATTACTGTTCCCCCCGTTTCACAGCAGAGGAAAGAGACCCCCGGAGAGGGGAGGCGTGGAGCTCCGCCCACCGTTCAGGGCCTGGCTCCTGGATCCCCTTGGCCGACTCTCTGACACCCCTTTTTCCTAACATGGAGGACCTTGTTATCCTAAAACTGGGGTCACTTGCTGGGGGTCACGATGCCCCTGCACTTACTGAAGTGAGCTCCTTAGGGGCAGGAAGCCCCTGAACTAGAGAACCCGAGGTGTCAGGTGAGGGGCCAGCCCACCATCCCCTTGGCTTGGCCTCCGACGCAGGTGAGTGGCAGCAGGTGAGCGCACAGACCACGACTCAGAGCGCCCCTGCCTAGGGCCACCCGGAGGACAACAGGGCTGAGGGCGTGGCAGGGGTGGCCTGGCAAGGTGGGCATTTCTGAGAGAGCCCAGTGTCCCCGAGGTGTGGCCCCAGGCTGTGTCCAGTAAACAGTGCCATGGGACAGACAGGTAGTCCAGGCTGGGTGCTGGCACCGTCCACGGAGTTTTCCAAACTGCTCTTACGACCCATGAGCGGGTCATGAGCCCATTCAGGGGGCTGCAGGCAGCATATTGTATTAATAAGACAGGAGAAGAGGTAGGGAAGAGCCCCGGCAAACACGGACGCTGTCTCCCACAGGGAAGGGTCGGTGCTGTTTTCCATGAAAAATATTTTTGTGAAAATGGGTGTGGTGCGTGTGTGTGTGTGTGTGTGTGTGTGTGTGTGTGTATGTGTGTGTGTCTACTTCCTGGGCCGTGATACAAAACATAATCTTCTGAGTCACAAAAGTATTTGAAAAGCAAGTGGTTGGAGGAGAATCTTAGAAACAAATCAACTTCTTCCATTTCCCAATGATGCCATATGAGAGATCTAATGCTCATTTGTACCCTTTATCCGTTATTATTAGTCATTTTTAAAAAATCCCACCTGGTACGTGGCCTGCCCCCTGCCTCAGCCTCTGTTCAGCTGCAACCACTCATGGGCAGCAACGGGCAGCAAGGGTCAGTAACAGTCCTGCCACCCCTGACCAGACACCCACCTTCCAAGGAGAGGCCTTTCCAGCAGGATGAAGAGTGGACATGAGCCACTTGGCCTTGGCCTCCGCCTCCCTGTCCCTGCAGTCTGTTTACTCAGGTGTCAGAGCGTATGGGTACGTGGGCGCAGGAGTGTGTCTCGGCTTTCACAGGACAAGGGTGACCAGGAATAGGTCAACGGTGCTGGTCTTGGACGTTCATCGGGTTTATAAAGACCTTGCCTTTCTGCTTTCTCTGCGGCTCCGGAAGGCCGCCGGGTTCACAACCCAGGCATTCCACAAACGCTTCCTATTTACCACCCACTCCTTGTTCTTCCGATTCCTGATAAGACAGCACTTCATTCCTAACTTGTCCCATGGTTTTATGGCTCTGTATGTAGTAGTGTCTCTCCTTCTCTCCGACTGGGCATCCCTGAGGACAAGCATGAAGTATACTGTGTCACTGTCTCGGTCCCTAACACAGCGCAGTGCCGGCCTTATTCACTGTGTCCTCTGTGACTGGTACTTAGTGACTGTGTCTGTTAGCTTTCACCCTAACCATGGTGAGTAACAAAGAGGCCCTGTCTCAGGGGCGTCTGGGGCAGCTCTAAGGGGCCAGTCATTCCCGGCTCTGCTGCATGTAACTCTCTCCCCAGACCAGCAGGCCAGTCAGGGCATGAGATAAAGTAGAGACAGTGCTTCTGAGACCTTGGAGTCCACCAGTCAAGTCCTCAAGGCTGAAGGTCAGGAAGCCAGAAGCACACACTGCCTTAGGGTAGCCAAGGAAGAGGGAATATTTGAGGAATCTATGCAAGCGAGACCAGGTTCTGGATAGATGTTTAGGGAACAGGAAAGAAAGGAAGAAAATAATTGGATTCTAGGGCTTTCCGGGAGTATTCACCATATAAGTTGCCAAAATGCCTGGGGGATTTTCTGCCTCCCAACACACAGCTCTGCAGACAGAGCCATAAGCCTGTCCCAAGCGTGACAGCCTAGTCACCCAGTTCCATTTGCTGGGCAAGCCCTCGGAAGCCACGGCCAGCAGCAGCTGCCTCCCAGGATGCTCAGGGCCTGCAGCTGCCTCAGGGAAGGAGGACGGGGCAGTGACCATGGGGCTCATGGGCAGCATCTCCAGGTGGACGGAATCCCTGCCAGGCCCAAGGGGAGGATTGCATTTCTTGGACAAATGCCCACGAGGTTGTAAAGATCAATAATCAGGACTCTGAGGGGACCCTTTGAACCAGCCAGACACCACGGCCAGAAGGGGTCCTGGGCTCGGTTCCTTGTTGGCTCCTCAGGACAACCCTGCGGCCGCCTGGGGCCTGCAGCCCTCCCCGGTGACCCGAGGGGTAACAGCGGTCTTCTTTCTTGTCTCCCCGGCTACAGGGGTGCTGTGCCTGCCAGACAGCCTGAACCTGCACCGAGACCCGCAGCGCGCCAGCAAGCCCGGGGAGCTGCCCATGTTCAGCCAGTCGGAGCTGAGGACCATCGAGCAGTCCCTGCTGGCCACCCGCGTGGGCAGCATCGCCGAGCTGAGTAAGTGACGCCGCTCCTCAGCCCTGGCGCCGTGACATTCCTCTGTGGGCCTAAAGGGACACCTCCAGCCCCTCAGAGCCTCAGGCTTTGTAACCAGCCAGGTGACGGTTTATTGAGTGCCTGCTGTGTACACGAGATGGTATTAATGCAGTGGGGAAGGGGTGGGCCCTGAGCCAGGGGCCTGGGAGTTGACCACTAGTCGAGGTCCAGGTGCTCATCTCTGATCCTCATTTTCCTTTTCTATAAAATACAAGAAATAGCGGTGCCCAGCGTGGAGTTTGCGGGTGGTGAGGCCGTGAGAGAAAGCCCGCTGGGGGCCTGGCCCGGGGCCTGGCCCACGGCACACAGGTGCTGCATAGACGGGGGCTGCTCCCTGTCGGTCTCCGTGCCAGGATCCTTTTATCTGGGGGCAGGGGGGTCACCAGGATTGAACTCAGGGGCACTCCACCACTGAGCCACATCCCAGCCCTATTTTGTGTTTATTTAGAGACAGGGTCTCACTGGGGTGCTTAGTGCCCCACTTTTTGCTGAGGCTGGCTTTGAACTAGCCATCCTCCTGCCTCAGCCTCCTGAGCCTCTGGGATAACCAGCGTGCGCCCCTGCGCCCAGCCACACACCGCGCCAGCTTTAAATCACAAGTCAGATCACTGCCCCACCCTGTTCCAAATCCTCCACTGCCCCCCTCTGACCCAGAGGAAAAGCCAAAGTCCCAAAATCCCTCCCAGTACCCCCCACACATCTTCCTCTCCTGTTCCTCTGGCACCTTCTTGTCCTTGAACATCGTGGGCACGCCTGGGGACCTGTGTCCCCTCTGTCCCCTCTGCCCGACGCTCCCTCCAGATCACCATGGCTGGCTCCCTCAAGATCTTCAAGGGGCACCCATGTCCCCTCCTCAGAGAGGCAGCTCTGGCCACCCCATTTAAAAGTGTCACGCCCTGAGGGCTCCTGTGTGGGTCAGCTCAGGCCGTGGCTGGACGCCGCGGGAGGCAGGTGGCTCAGAAAACACTGACCCCACAGTTCTGGGGGCTGCAAGTCCAAGGTCAAGGTGGGGGGCAGTTCAGTCCCCGTGAGGGCTTCTCACTGTGTTCTCATGTGGGGGACAGAGAGGGAGGGAGAGAGAGAGGGAGGGAGAGAGAGAGGGAGAGAGAGGGAGGAGGTGGGGCGGTCTCCTCTTCTCACAAGTCCACTGACCCCAGCCTGGGCCCTACCGTCACCTGGCAAAGGCCCCACCTTGTGTCATCGTCACTGGGGTGAGGTGTCAGCAGGAATTCCGGGGGGGACACACAAGCCGTCATAGCCACTCTGTGGCCCTCCACTGCTGACATTTTGTGTCTGGTAGTCACCGTCCTATGACGTAGTCTGTACATTCTTTGGGTTTTTTTTAATAACAGCTTCATTGCAACATAATTCATATACGGTTCACTTCTGTAGTAAGTCCGTCGTTTCTAGTGTGTTTACCAAGTTGAGTGACCATAGCCACCGTCACGATCACCATCATAGATCATTTGCGTCACCCAACGGGAACCCAGTCCCCACTTGGTGGTCATTCACCTCCCGTGACCCCTGGGCACTTTATATCTTACTTTCCTGGTTTTAATCCTCTCTCACAACTCGCATCTGTTCTCCCTGACAGTAGGAACGTTTGATTTATTCACTAATATAACAGCAACAGCCAGAATACTCTCTGGCACCTAGTAGGCCTTCAGGAAATCTGAAGGAAAGGAAGGAGGCAGGGAGGAAGGAAGGGATGCCCAGAAAAGTAGAAAAAAAGAGGCCGAAAGGTAGAAAGAAGGAAGGGGCCCAAGGTCGGGGTGTCCCAAGTCCAAGGAATAATCCGTCTCCTTGTGCACCAAATCCAGGGTTGTGCTAAGTCTGACCACCGGAAGAAAATGGCACCGTGCTGCTCGTGATCCGATTGATCGTCCAAACGAATTTGCTGTTTTAGTCCCGATGGAGTCAGAGCACTGACCTCAGAAATGGTCCATTTAGGTTGAAGTTGGGGTTGGTCCTGCAACTCGACCAAGACGGGCATCCTCCCTGGGGCCCGGCCTGCCCCTCTAGCCGGGGACACCCACTTCAGGCCCCTGAAGCCACGAGCTGCCTCCCGTCACCGTGTCTTCTGGCTGTCAGTCATGCAACTGTTCTGAAGCCGAGGGACCCTGGCTCAGAATACTTTTAAATGCACACTGTGCGCAGGGCCACAGAGCAAACCTGTGTTCATACTCAGTTATCCAAATCTTTTAAACCTAAATCGTGGCCCGGTCAAACTGGGCTCCTGCTGAATGTGAATTCACAAGCTCTAGTGGCACGTCTGACGGCCCGTGATTCTGAGGCACACATGTGGGCGAATGCCACTCGAGTTATCCCCAGCTGGACCGGGACGAGGGAATCTCTGCTCCCAGGGTGTGCAGACGCGGTGTCCCAGCAGCGCCTGGGAGACGTGACTAGAAGAAGAAATGTCACCCGTCTGGGGCTTTGCTAATTCCCAGGACATGACCCTGACCCTGGACGTGTACAATCTGGCTGCAGCCTTGGGACCTGTCTGCATGGTATTGCCAGGCATGAGGCCCCTGCACCCCTGCACCAGGTGGCCCAGTACCTGACCCCCCCACCCCATGTCTCAGAGGTTGGTCCTGGGAGAGCTCAAAGTCCCCTCCTGACCCTAGACCCCTGAGGGGCCCTGCATAATTCTGGTGCCTTCCTCAAAGCAAGCACCTGCTGAACAGATCCGCACGCCCCCTGCGCGGGCAGCCTGCAGGCGCAACCTGCTGCATAAATTGTTTTTAAGGATAATTTGCTCTGTAAATTAAGCCCTGTCATCACTGAATGTTGACTTTCCTGTGCGAATTGCCTCACGCAGATGGGTGTTGTTAATTGCGAGTGGGTTCCGAACATCCGTCCAGTCAGCCCCGAGAGCGTGCGCAGAAGCACTTTGATAAGCCGTCAGGTCGGCAGAAGGTTCAGGGTGGCCTCTCTGGATCTGCCGGTGGTCTAGCGGGCTGGCCCTGGGGTCCAGCACAGCCTGGCTCTCTGCGTACAGAGAGAGCGGCTCTTCCTATTCACAGGCCACCTGCTGAGGTAACTGCGTTTCTGCAGCCAAGGGGAGATGGAGAAGGGTCTTCAGCAGGAAAACACTGCCTGCCAGGGTCAAGAGCAGAGCCCCTTTCCTAACAGGTGACAATCCCAGCAGATGAGGGTCCCCGCACTAGGGCACCAGGACAAATCCCCACAGCAGTGACTTCCCCTGTGTTCCGTGGTCCCCACTTTATGATAAGGGGTGAAGGGAGGTCCAGCAGACAGCTCCACTCAGACCCGAGAGCCCCTCTGTGAGATCGGGGGGTGGCCGGGGCTGTGACCGTCACCTGGGGGGAACCTGCTGTTTGCACTGTAGGGTGCAGGCTGGATTCCATGCTCTGATCCAAACTGGAGATGGAACCGTTCACAAAGGTTACCACGTCCCTAAATAGGGGATCACCCTGCACCCCAGGCTCTCTCCCGGGGACCCCTGCCCAGTTCCTCAGGGTGCCATATTACAGCCCAGGGCTGCTTGATCCACCGGCCTGTGGCCACCTCCCCCCGTCCAGTCTGTTTGGGCGCTACAGCTTGGATCGCGGATGTCCCCCAAAGCCTCCTGCACTGAAGCCATAGTCTCCAGCCCGTGGCCTCCATGAGCTGGGCAGCCTCCTCCACCCCCCACTCTGCTGTGATTCTCTGTGCCACCGCGGGCCCCAAGCAATGGCACCAGGCCACCACAGGCAGAAACCTCGGATACCGCAGGCCAAAATAAATCCTTTGTCCCGACGGGGATGTGGTCACCATGATGGAAAGCTGACCGACATCCCCGCTTTGGGGTGACGACATTTCCATCTCTGGAACCGCCACTGTGTGGATCCCAGATGCATCCCAGACGTCATCATTCCCGTTGCACAGACGAGACAGACTGAGGCTTAGGACAGGTCCTGGCCTGGCCCCGGGCTCCCCAGCCCGTGAGCGGCAGAGTCGGGACTCAGACCAGTTCCCTGCGGCCTCTGCTGGGGGTGCCCAGGCCCTGAGCGCCTCCTGCCTCACCCAGAGCTGGGGAGGCAGCCGCTGAGTGTCGGGCAAGTGACCTGAAGGGAACTAGCCCCAGACACGGAGAAGGTGCTCAGTCCCGCTGGACTTCTGAGCCCCGGGACCTGGGGCACATTCTAGAACACGTGGAAGGGAGGCTCCATCGGGACACCGCAATGTCCCCAACTGACACTGAACCCTCAGAACTTCCCAAGATGCGGCACCTCGTGGCTGACCTCAGCATCTGCCCTCGGCGTCTGCGGGGCAGCACTGACCCCTTCCCTGACCCAGGAGCAGGGCTGGAGGAAGCAGTGCGCCCCGCTCCCCAGCCAGGCCACACAGAAGCAGGGGACCTGGATTCCCTCCTTTGGGGACCAGCTCATCCCTGCCTTTGGTCCCGTCCACCTCCGAGACCTGATCCTGGCTTTTCTGCCCGTCACCCCAGTCTGGCCCCCAGCGCCTGATCAAGCCCCACCTGAAGGTCATTAACTACAGGGTTTGCTTCTCTTGTTCCCATAAATGAGAGTTTCGTGGTAAAGTGCCTCTTGCTGATGTCTTTCCCCACTATACTGTGAACCTGTTGTCCCCACTCAGACAGGGCCATGAATTTACACCTGGATCAGAAGGTTTTCTAACTCAGAGTCTCTGGGGGAGAAAAACAACTGCATAGAAACAGCCCTTCTGGCTGAGGCAAGGGTTCTCTCTCCTTGTTTGAAATGTGGCTGGGCTCTTCTCAGAGTCCTGCTGCCTCTGGCCCTGGGGTGTACCTGTAACCTTCTCAGGGGGCAAGGTAGCCGCTGGCCTCTTGGTAGGTCCTGAATGGGCACTCGTGCTTCTACCACAGGGCCTTTGCACCCACGGCTCACTATTCCTGGAGGTTCCTCCCTCACTTCATTCAAATCTCAGCCAAAATGTCATCTCGGAGAGACGTTCCTGTGACCACACCACCCACTGACCCTCCCCTTCAGTCCCTGTCCCCTCTCCTGCTTTCATTTCCCTCTCGGCACTCATTACTACCGACACACTGTGAGTCTGATGATTTTCTGACTCCCCCACCAGACTCTGCTCCCACGAGAGCTGAGACTCTTGTAAACGTCACTGAAGCCCTGATGCCTAGAACAATGTCTGACACACAGTAGGACTCGATATGTGCTTGATGAATGACTGAATGAGTGAGTGGATGGCTAGCTTCCCCCTGAATCCCGAGACGAAGTTCTGCTGTTCCTCCATCACTCCTCCTCCATAAGAACAGATTTCTGGTTAGTTGGCACCTAATGACCTGGATTATACATAGTCCTGTCCCTTCCTCTCTTCTTTCTACTTCTTTTCCTTTCCAAGGGGAGAGGTCTGGGTGAGGCAAGTTAAACAGCAGTTTATGACGCTGGAGAACACCTCAGTGCTCACTTATGCTGTGTGACTTGGGGCAAGTGACTTGATCACTCTGATCCTTATTCTACCATCTGTGAAAGGAGGGTGGCCATGCTTGCCTTGCCCCAGGGTGTGGGAGGTCTGAGGAACATATTATAGAAGTGCTAGTTAACCGTGGTAAGATGAAGAGCAGGGGAGGAAGCGAAGGTACTGTCTCAGCATGGGCTGGGGCAGAAGGAGCCCCCATTAAAATGCATAAACCAGAGTGACAGAGCCCCCATTAAAATGCATAAGCCGGGTGACAGCTTCTTGGGAGCTGGTAAGAGGAAGGCACCGGGGATGATCAGGTGACACACAGAACACTAGTTTTAATTGCTCTGCGTGTTTTATGAGTACCAGAAGAACGTAAGTTCTCCATTTATGGCACTGGTAGGAAGTTTCCTTGTGAGTGAATTTGTTTGTGTGAGTGAACGAGCCAATTTAAAGCAAAATATTAAGTAAATAAATTGTATGAGCACCCACAGGTAGGAGCGACGCCGGGTGGCGAGTCCCAGGGGCTGACGTTGGGAAACATGATCACCGCTAGATGGATGCTCAAGTAGGCTCCGCTCCGAGGCCCAGATTCCAGCCTCCCAAGCTCAGGGGAGCGAGTGACAGAGGATTTGTTGTTTGGGGTTCATGAGGCTGGAGAGGGGGACAGCCGATGGCACAGGGAGATGGTGGGGTGTGAAGCGGACCAGTGATGTGAGGAGCCCCCTGCCCGCCCGTCTCCGTGGCCCGGCCTCCTAGGAGACAGACCTGAGGTCCCGGATCCAGGTGCTGCTCTGCCGCTCGTGGTGGTGGTGGTGGTGACGGAGGTGATGGTGATGGTGGTGATGACGGAGATGAAGGTGGTGGTGGTGATTATGGAGATGATGGTGATGGTGGTGATGACGGAGATGAAGGTGGTGGTGGTGGTGGTGATGGAAATGATGGTGGTGGTGGTGATGATTATGGAGGTGATGGTGATGGAGATGATGGTGGTGATGATGGGGATGATTGAAATGATGTGGTGATGATGGAGAAGACCGTGGTGATGAAGATGGTGGAGATAATGGTGGTGATGGAGATGATGGAGATGGTGGTGGTGATGATGAGGTGATGTTGATGAGATGACAGTGATGGTGATGGAGATTGAAATGATGTGGTGATGATGGAGAAGACGGTGGTGATGAAGATGGTGGAGATAATGGTGGTGATGGAGATGATGGAGGTGATGGTGGTGATGATGAGGTGATGTTGATGAGATGACAGTGATGGTGATGGAGATTGAAATGATGTGGTGATGATGGAGAAGACAGTGGGGATGGAGATGGTGGTGATGGAGATGATGGAGGTGATGGAGATGGTGGTGGTGATGGAGATGATGGAGGTGATAGAGATGGTGGAGGTGATGGAGAAGACAGTGGGGATGGAGGTGATGGAGATGATGGTGGAGATGGAGGTGATGGAGGTGATTGAGATGATGGAGATGATGGTGGTGATGGAGATGATGGTGGTGATGGAGATGATGGTGGTGATGGAGATGATGGAGATGATGGAGGTGATGGAGATGATAGTGATGATGGAGGTGATGGAGGTGATAGAGATGATGGAGATGATGGTAGTGATGGAGATGGTGGTGGTGATGGAGATGATGGAGGTGATAGAGATGGTGGAGGTGATGGAGAAGACAGTGGGGATGGAGGTGATGGAGAAGACAGTGGGGATGGAGGTGATGGAGATGATGGTGGAGATGGAGATGATGGAGGTGATGGAGATGGTGATGGTGATAGAGATGATGGAGGTGATAGAGATGGTGGAGATGATGGTGGTGATGGAGATGATGGTGGTGATGGAGATGATGGAGGTGATGGAGATGATGGTGGTGATGGAGGTGATGGAGGTGATAGAGATGGTGGAGATGATGGTGGTGATGGAGATGGTGGTGGTGATGGAGATGATGGAGGTGATAGAGATGGTGGAGGTGATGGAAGAAGCAGTGGGGATGGAGGTGATGGAGATGATGGAGGTGATGGAGATAATGGGGATGGAGATTATGGAGGTGATAGAGATGGTGGAGATGATGGTGGTGATGGAGATGGTGGTGGTGATGGAGATGATGGTGGAGGTGATAATGGAGATGAGATAATGGTGATGGTGATGATGACAAACATGGTGATGATAGAAGAATAGTGCTGAATACTGAGTAAGCATACACAGTGTACCAGACACTTTTCCAAGTACTTTGAATGCTTTATATGTATCTCCTCATTTAATTCTGTGGAGGAAGTACTATTATTATCCCCATTTTACAAATGAGCAGACCAAGGTTATGTACTTCATGGATGTTTTTCATTTAATCCACATAACAAATTCATTATGTCATAATGACTCCTGCGTTCAGAGAGGTTAAGTAACTTACCAAGAGTCACACATCTAGATAGTGGCAAGTTGGAGGCTCAGATTCAGGCAGTCTAACCCCATGCTGCCTTTTCCCAGGGTACGAGGCACGGTCTCTGCCCTTGAGGTCAGTACGGGAGGTGCAGACGGTCAACAGTGAAGTGCCACATAATTTAGCAAGGACATCCTAGCACGTGGGCAAGAGGGCGACTTGATTCTGACTGGGGGCATCCTGGAGGGCTCCTTGGAAGAAGGGGCATTTGATCACGTCCCTGAAGTCTTCAGTAATTGGGGGACAGAAGAAAGGGCGACCCACAGGGAGACCACAGTCATCAAACCCGGGAGCCTGGGATGGCAGGGCGGGCTGCGCGGTGGCCTGAGGACCCAGGGATCGATCTCCTAGCCCACCCAGGGCGGGGGTGCCCAGCAGCCAGGCTTCCCAGCTCCTGCGGGAGGGAAGAGGTGGGGGGGCCATGATGTGGGCCCCTCCTCTTCTCTCGTCCCTTTGGATTTTTCTTGTTTCATGTTATTTAGTGGGAGCTCTTGAAAGAGGGAGGCAGAAAAGTCAGCGTGTTCTGCCTAACCCTGGATGTGGAGGGTAAATACCAGGCGTTGAGCTTGTGATTCTGACAATATAAATAGCACACGGCAGAACTCAAAGTTCAGAGACTAGAGAAAGTGGGATGGGAATGTCACCCTTAATCCCCGCGGGCAGAGAAGGCTTTGGTCAACACGTTGGGTTTTCTCTGCCCGCGACTTACTTTGTGCACAGCTTTTAAACCATAATCCTGATCCCAGCGTTCGCAATCCTGAACTTTCCTTTTTGCCTTTCCATTTTAACTTGAAGGTTCTTCCTGGGACCGTTGCAGAGAGGCGCGGGCATCTTTAATGACCTCACGGATGGACTATTCAATCTCGAGGCTACGCGGGGCTTCCCTGAGCCAAGATTTTTATAGACGAGCATTCATTGTGTCAAACTTTGGATCCTGTAAATAGGGTTTGGGTGCAGATCCGTGTGAATGAAGGCTTGGTTGGATTTTGAATTCTAACTCTAGGACACATTCCCAGGGTGGGCTTTGTGGCTGAGGGCTTGGGGTCAATACCTTTGCTACTCCATGCTCAATTGCTCCAAGACGGACGGACAGCTGGCCAGCTGTCGTGGCAGCCTTGAGAGAAGGACCTGAGTCCTGGGGGGTGAAGACACACAGGCCTGAGAGCCAGATGGGCTGGGGGTTGGGACCTCATCTTCCCCCACTAACCCTGTAGCCTGGGGCCTCGGTTTCCTTATCCATAAGACAGGGTTTCCCCCTTTGGGCATGGTGGACATTCAGGGCTGAATTCTTTGTGGGGACTACCCCGTCATCAGATCCGCACAGGACATTTAGCAGCATCCCAAAACTTGACCCACTGGGTGCCAGTAGCCCCTGAACGTGACAACCCCAAATGTCTCCAGATACTGCCAAATGGCCCCGGGAGGCTAGGTCAGTTGGGGACCACAGCTGCAAAATTGAGATGATATTGATCCACACCACGAGGAGCACCCAGAGGGCTGGACACGGTGTCCAGCAGGTGCCCCACGTGCCTGGCGCGGCCTCCGTGCTTAATGGATGACAGCTGTTTCCGTTGTTCATGATGATAGTGACCATTGTGGTCTCCTGCTGTTGGACACTGCAGAGAGGACACCTGGGAGGGCGAGCTGACCAACAAGGGGCCAGTCCTGGCTCTCGGGGCCTCGGTTCTTGGACGGCACTTCCAGCTCCTGCTGTTTAGGACGGGGACTGCTGGGAGGGGTCACTTCCTGGGGAGCCAAGTCCTTCATGCTGCCCTCCCTGTCCCTCAGCCTGGCCACCCTCAGTTTCCCAGATCCTGCCAATTCACTGAAAGGCAGCCCCTTACCCAGTGTCTGGTGATCCCCAGGTGACATAGGACTGTGTCCCCAGGTGAGATGGGCGACATAGGACAAAACCTCCCAGAAGCTTTTGAGAGTCCCCAGGTGGCCCATGACCCATGGCCACTCTTTCTTCCTGCCTTGCTCAGCTCAGCATGGGGCTGCCCAGGGCCTGAGGCCGTGACCCCCCGGAACCTGCCTGGAGCCCCACACCCCCTCCTGCCGTGGCTGGGGCCACCTTTGCCCACCCTGACACCCAAGCCGAGGGCAGTTCTGGAAACCCCCCGTCCGTCCTTCCTGCGGCTGCACAGTCCACACCGCCCTCCCCTCCTCCGCACGGGGCAGCAGGTAGACGGCAGCCAGGCGGCACGGAGCTCTCTGCCCGACTCCCGTGTGCCGAGGCTGCTGTGGTCCCTGCTGTGAGCCACTGCCACCGCGTGAAGACCCCTCCCTTGCCTTGTGGGTGGCCTGCTGTGCCCTGGAGCCCGTGCAGTGGCCGGAGCCTGTTCTTACCCTCTGTGGCAGGGAGGTCACTGTCCTCATTGGTAAGATGCGTGTGCTGTGAGGACCCACGTCACGGGGCTGTGTGGCCCTGGAACAGTCCCCACAGGGTGCCCAGCACTGCAGCCCACACAGGAAGCGCTGGGTGCAGGCTGGGTAACACCCCCACAGCCTCAGCCCATGGCCCCCGAACCAAGCTGCCCGGGCTGCACGTTTCATGACCAATGGCCACAACAGGCCACTGTAAAGAACGTGGGCCGTTCACAGTTTTCAGGGCAGAGCCCTGTCAGCCTTGCAGGGGGCCAGGTGGGCCGTCTGCTCCGATGGACCAGGCTTCCTGGCACATCGGTGTGGACTTACTCTTTAGGACAGTGGTCTTCCACGTTTCCCATCTGTGGCCCCTTGGCTTCCCTCCCCACCTGCCTCTAAAGGAGCTCGTCTTTCCCTGATTCTCCTTTTAATTTCTTGGGTGTGTTTTCCAGCTGTGGGAAATGGAGAGAGGAAGAGCAAGCTCTGGACTAGGAATGGTAAAGTTCGAAGAGGTGTAGGGAAGCAACCTCCCTGTCACCATCGTGGGTGCTGCTATAGCAAAGTACCTGAGACTGGGAAAGCTGAAAGATTAGAAATGTATTTCCTCAGAGGTGTGGAGATGGAGGAATTCCAAAATCAAGGTGCCAGCAGGTTTGGCGTCGTGAGAGCTGGCTCTCTTTGCTTCCGAGATGGTGCCTTGTTCCTGTGTCCTCAAGCAGAAGGCAGAAGGACAAGAGAAGAGGGCTTTTCAGCTCTGAAAAACAGGAAGGGAGTTTGCCTTTTTGTTCCCTCAGGACCCTCAGCTGATTAGACAGTGCCTGCCCGCAATGGGTGAGGGCAGATCTTCTTTACCCTGTCCACTGGTTCAAGTGCCAGTCTCTCCCAGAACCACCCTCACAGATGTATCCAGAAATAATGCCTGACCAGCTATCTGGGCACCCCCTAGTCCAGTCAAGTTAGCATCTGTAAGTAGCCATCACACCCCTGACTATGGTCTCCTCAGCCCTGGCACCTGCTGTCCAGGTATTAAGCCCCTGGATTAGACTCTAGTTAGCTTGTCCTCATGGGGCCTTGGAATTCAGGTAACTCAAGAGATCCTCTTTCTTCTGACAACTTTTATCAGAAATACCGACTGCTCAAGATATTGCCTCCAGAAGGATTTTGAAGCTACATTGGCACTGGGTAGGCAGGAGCTCTGAGGACCCACACAGCTGACTCCCCTTAAAGAGGGCCAACAGCCCCACAGCTGACTCCCAAAAAGCCCCCACTGTCAATCATATTTTGAGGTAGTGCCCCCCACTTGGGACACAGAAACCTAGACAGGAGTTCTAAGCCTCCAGAGGAGAAGCCCCTCCCTCCTGCTCTGCCACACTGACCTGGGTTTCGATCGCAGGCAAAGGTGGAGATGTTCCGCGGGAGGGTGGAGAACGTGCAGGTCTGAAGGCTAGATTTCTGCTGGACAGTGGGGCACGGGCATGGGGAGGTGGCACCGCATCAGAGATTGTGTTGGGGTTCTCCAGAGAGACAGAACCAATTGTGTCTGCACACGTGTGTGTGTATGAGTGTAGACAGGAAGAAAGACTGAGAAAAATTTATTTTAAGAATTGGATCACGGGCTGGGGTTGTGGCTCAGTGGCAGAGCGCTTGGCTAGCACGTGTGAGCCCTGGGTTCGCTCCTCAGCACCACATGAAAATAAATAAGTAAATAAAGGTGTTGTGTCCATCTACAACTAAAAAATAAATATTAAAAAAAAAGAATTGGATCACTTGGTCATGGGGCTGGAAGTCCAAAATCTACCAGATAAACCCACAGGCTAGAAATTCTAGTAAGAGTTAATGCTGGGGCTGGGGATGTGGCTCAAGCGGTAGCGCGCTCGTCTGGCATGCGTGCGGCCCGGGTTCGATCCTCAGCACCACATACAAACAAAGATGTTGTGTCCGCTGAAAACTAAAAAATAAATATTTAAACAATTCTCTCAAAGAGTTAATGCTGCCTGGAGCAGAGTTCCTTCCTCTCTGGGGAACTTTAACTTATGGAATGAAGTCCACCCACATTATGGAAGGTCATCTGCTTTACTCAAAGTCCAATGATTTCAATGCTAATTACACCTTTAAAAAAAACACCCTCATATCAACATATAGAGCAGGGTCTGACCAAATGACTGAGCACCGAAGCCCAGCCACACTGACACATCCAATTAACCATCACAGGCGTCTTAGATGAGTGTCTTTCAAAGTGTACAACACAGTCTGCTGTGCATGGGATGATTCTAAGTTGGACAATGCGGTGCGTCGAATCATACCAATCCCAGAGTGATTCTTTCCCATTCATTTGTTACTTTAGGAAGAAAGACTCGGTTGGATATGAGCCCCTGACCCTTGTCTAACACTTACTATTTGGAATAAAAGAAAGCGGGAGCAGAATTCAGCCAGAAATGAATTACACTCCTCTGCGTTTGCTGGACTCACTTTTCCATCAACTTTCTATTTTGGACCATGGACTGATTTGCTTCCATTTGTGATAGTGACATCATCTTCCTTTTTTTAGATAGATGTATTTACATAAAACAAAATGAGCCTCTTTCACTTTAATTAAAGAATTATTTAAGAGGAGGGGAGAGTGTTCTGGAAAGAGCAAATAGTCCATGCACAGTGTCGGAGAGCGTGACCCGTTCTTGTGTCTGCAAATATCATTGGCTCCAACCTAGGCCTGGGAGCCGGGCACAGGGGCTTCCCCTCCTTGCGTTCCACAAGCACAGGAGCAATGGCCCCGACAGCCGCTGAGCTTGACTCAGCACCCAGGTCCGGTGAGCCCCTGGCAGCCACGTGATGAGCACACGCTCTCCTCTCTGCCTGACATGTGACCCGGAGGTCCCCTGGGGCCCTTCAGTTAAGGAAGGACCCCAACGATCAGAGTCTCTGCAGAGATTTCCAGACACAGCTTCTCTGCGGGTGTTGCCTGCCTGGAGGATGTGACGTCTTGCTTCTGTCCACAGGTGACCTGGTGTCCCGCGCCATGCATCACCTGCAGCCCCTCAACGCCAAGCACCACGGCAACGGCACCCCCCTACACCACAAGCAGGGGGCGCTGTACTGGGAGCCCGAGGCGCTGTACACGCTTTGCTACTTCATGCACTGCCCGCAGATGGAGTGGGAGAACCCCAACGTGGAGCCCTCCAAGGTCAACCTGCAGGTGGAAAGGTAAGCCTCGCCTGTCTCCGGTGGCCACAGAGGAGCTCCCCCGTCACCTCAGCCTGCCACTCTGGGGAGCAGTGAGGGTCCATGAGGGGAGGGATCCTGGGGTCAGAACCTGCCCCTTCCCAAAACTTGTCGCGGGATCCCGATGGAAACCTGGTGTCCTGCGGGGACAGCCCAGAGCCAGGGTTCTCCAGACTGAGTCTTTACGGGGCTCGTCCTGTTGAGGTAAAATGGCTTTGGTCCTGGAGTGGGCCCGAAAATCCAGGGAAGGGCCTCTGGGCGCAGCCAGCTTCCTGTGGGTGAAGTCGTCTCCATCCTCCTTCCCGATGGCCTCCCTGGGTCCACGGGGAACCAGAAGCACTGGCTCAGCCAGAGGGGCTTCCCAGGGGGCAGGAGGCTGGGCCACCCGAGGGAGGACAGTCTGGGAGAGGCCTGGCTGGGGCTGCCCCAGCTCTGCTTCTGTGGCTGAAGCAGGCCGCTCCCAAGGTTTCCCAGGACTCTCCTCTGACACGGGGCTTTAGGAAGAGCCCTAGGGGAGCTGCCTCCTTTACAGGGGGTTCAGGATCCTCCCTCCACAGTGGCTCACCAACCAGGCCCTGTTGGCTCTGAGTACCACGGGAGTGACCCCCGTTTATCCAAGAGACGCCAGGAGGGAGACTGTGGCCCGGCTTCCTGGGCTCCAGTCAGCTCTTCTGATGGAAAGCTGAGGGTCCTGGGAAAGGGCCTCAAACGCTGTGCCTCAGTCATCTCTGTGCCTCCTCGTCTGCAAACCAGGACACAAAGAGCAAGTCCTTCCCGGGACTGTGGGAGATGAAATGAGCTGAACAGTGCCCGGTGCACGTAAGTGCCCAATAAATGCTGGCGTTTATTATTGCCGTGGCACTGCTATGCGCACGGCGCTGAGCGCCTCCCGGCATGGGCTCAGTACGATTTTCCTTTCTGTTAGTTCCTAAAGCTCCCTGGATCTCCAAAGCTCCGTGGATACTGTTTTTGCCAGAATAGACCAGGCTCCCTCCCCAAATCACACAGGTCTCTGGACTTTGAGTTAAGGGAAGGGGGTGGGGCATAGACCAGGTGGAGCTTGCTTCTTATTTTTGAAGAATCCCGAGTTGGCATCCATATGTCAACCCGCATGTCAATCTAGGGTGGAGCTAACGTATCAGGGGTTCTGCAGGCCACCTCAGGGGACATCCCGTGCATATTTTCATGTGCAAACATGCCCCGGTGAAATGCCCGGGGTCCCTGAGTAAATTTTTAAAAATCATCTGAGTTAGACACCAAAGCTCTGCTTGCCCTGACTGTGCGTCCCGAGCACCAGATGCATCAGCCCCTGCCCGCGACGGGATATAGTGTACCTTGTCTGGCTCACTTCCCCCAAGACACCCCAGACCCCCATCTCCCCACAGATGAGCTCCTCCATCTTCAGCCAGCCCCTGCCTCCCTTGAGCCTCCCCTTCCACTCAACCCTCCCCTCTGGGATCCACCGTGGAGTCTCACACTCTCTGCCTGCCTCTGCTCATAGCACCTTATTTTCTGCCTAGCACAGAAATTTTGAATTATATGTATTTCTGAGCTTCATGAGGGCAGACAACACCTCTGTCTGGGCCATCCGTCCACAGCCAAGGCCAAGCTCGGCACCTGGGGCAGAGAGGGAAGCAACAGACGTTTGTAGAATGAAGTGATGATCTTTGACAATTTCTTGAGTTTTTAAAACCTGTGAGATGCTCGTGGGTGGGACTTTTCTCCAGAAACTTTGTTGTGAAAGAAAGAAGGAAGGAAGGAAGGAAGGAAGGAAGGAAGGAAGGAAGGAAGGGAGGGAGGGAGGGAGGGAGGGAGGGAGGGAGGGAAGAAAATTTTGTAAGATTTATGATTATCTACATTCCAAATGTAAGGATAAACGATGGTAGGTTCCTATCTTAAATAGACTCACTTTAAGTCTCGAACAAGGTTTCCCTCCCCTTTTTCATGACTGGAAATATTATTTTAGGGACAGATGAGGCAGGGCACCCAAGACAGCAGGAGACAGTGTTGTTTGGCTGCAGCCAGGCTCAGGGGGCACAGCTTTTGCTGTAACCAATCAATCCCCTGAACCCCGAGTTCAGGGAGTTTCAGAGTTTTATACCCAGCATGTAAGGGGAGGGGCTCAGAAGCTCACAGTCTGCAGAAGTTCACATAAAAGCAGCTTTTTCTTTCACTGTTCTGGGCAAGTTAACCCTTCAAGGACAGCACCTGAGAAGGGGGGAGCTTCTTCTCCCCTTTCTTTCCTCCCCCTCCAGCTGTTACCATGGAGCCCAGTTGTAACTTATCTTAAAAATGTAGACATCTCTGTGAAGCCCAGCTCAAGGCCAGAGGCCTTGTTTGCACAGTTCTTCAAAGTACTATACTGGATACATGTTTGTGATAAACTAGTAAGGGGGTGTCCAGCTCCTGGAGGGCTGGTGTCTTCTCGGCCCGTGGCCAAGTAAACAGGGCGATGCAAAACTAGGAAGTTTATCTACATTGAGCTCTTGGAGAGACTCTTTTGCTGACAGTCCTAAAATCAGCCCTGGTGAAGATTTCTGGAGAGGCCCAGTGAAGACTTTTCAGTGGAGAAAGGGGGTGCCACTTCAGTATCAGTGATTCTTGGATGTCTTCGGCCATGGATGATTTCAGTAACTTGTTGCCACATGTGATAAAATAGTAGGATTAATAGGAATAGGAGTGTTTCATCGCCCTAGGTACCTTGATCTGTCTGGGAGGAGGAAAAAGGAGCTTCACTTAGAAGACTAGACAAATAGGGAGTTCCAAGCACCCCCAGTCTTCCTGCAACAAAGCAGAATTTATACCCACGCCGGAACTGCTCTCAGCCCTTTGGCAAGCAAGTTGTACCAACAGATGTGGCAAAACGCCTGCCAGAGGAATCTCAGCCACAAACACAAGTGCGTGATGATCAGTCACCAACTGTTTAAGAAAATGAATGCTGCGAAACAAAAGGGCCTTAACAAATGGAAGAATTTACACTTGAAGAAACTGAGCTCCTAACCCCAGAGGAACAGAACATTAGGAGCTCATGGCACCCAAATACCTCTTGCAGGCTACTTTCTGTACTAAAAGATCACCCCAGACCATCACTTCTCAACGTTTCTTCATTTGTGACCTGTGACAAATGAGATCCAAATTTCAACATAGTCCCGTGGACATAAGCAGGGTTATTCAGAACATCCGAATGCTACTCGTAGCTCCGCTCCACTCCTTTCCCCTAAGGAACCCCATCAGCATGCAGGGGAGGGCACGTGTCCTTGGTACCAACAGCACTGCCACTTAGGATGTTAGTTGCAAAAGCTGACCTGCTGTGGCAGCTTAAGCAGAGGGAAACCTCAGGGAGGCTGGGCGTGGGCAGCAGGTTAACAGACCCTTTTGCTTCTGCATGAGAATGTGACCTTGGGTTAATTCTCCAGCTCTGTTCCCCTGGAAACCTGATAAAAATTGCGGTTTCCAGGCAACATTGCTTGCAGGTAGAACGAGCCCAGATTGGTCAATTGTATCTGACCTGGTAGTACTAGAAATACTTGATAAAGATCCAGAGCTTTGGGCGTCTCTGAATTCACTGGCTCTTGTAACCGGCCGACCTTGAAAGATAATTTTACAGAGTTGTAAAAAGAGATATTGGGAGTTGTAAAGCAGGACAGCTCCACAGCTACCCAAAGGGATCTCATCTCCTTACAACCTGGGGGTCCCCTGGGCTGAGAGATTTCCTCCTGTAGAGAGTGACCAGCTCAGAGAGGGCTTTGGGCGGTGGGGACAGACCAGACCTCCGAAGAGGCATAAAGAGGCAGTGGCAGGGCACAGAGTGCTGGATGAGCAACTACTATGTGCCTCTTACATCCTGTGTGAGGCGCTTTGCATTCCGTGTAGCTGAATCCTCGCCTTGGCCTTGTGAGCTAGGAACATCCTTATCCACTGGTGAGGAAATTAAATCTTTGACCCTACCCTGCTACTTAATAGAAAAATTCTATTGGGAAGCTAAGGGTCTGGGTAGCACATTAATATATCTCTGTATTTTTTAAGTTGATGAAGATAATTCTATTTACCAAATGTAATATGTATATCAATACATATATACATCAGTTAGACAGGAGGAATAAATTTGGGATTTTACTTTAATATTCCGGAGCCAAAATACATGGGTCAGTACCCTGGTTCCAATACTCATTAGCTGTGTGACCTTCAATAGGTTACTTAACTACTCTGAGACTCACTTTCCTTATCCTACAAGAGGAGAAATCTTCTTCAGAGAGCTTTTAAGACACTATTACGGGGCTGGGGATGTGGCTCAAGCGGTAGCGCGCTCGCCTAGCATGCGTGCAGCCGGGGTTCGATCCTCAGCACCACATACCAACAAAGATGTTGTGTCCGCTGAAAACTAAAAAAATAAAATTAAATTAAAAAAGACACTATTACGGGTTCAGGTAGTTAAAGTTCTAAAACTCAGCACACATTAGGCTGTTTTAAATAATGGCTATTATTATTCTCACTGCTGTGGCGTTTATCACCTGGAGGTATATGATCTCTCAGACTTGAAGGATTTGGATCTTGTTAACAAGTAGATTCTACTCTTTAGTCCTCAGGGTGGGGCCTGAGAGGCTTTGTTTCTAACAAGCTCCAGGTGCGGCGGCCAGTCCAGGGACACTCTGCTCTAGTCTTTGTGTCAGTCTTATCTTCACTTCAACCTACACTAGCTTCCAAATTTAAGTTGCATGAAAGCAAAAGGTAAGCCTATGACTTTGGTCACCTGGTAGCACTTCACCCGTCCTAGGTGCCGAGTAAATATTTCCTGGGGTTCAGGGGCTGGACTGAGCCTCGCAGGCCCTCCAGAGGCCAGGCGTGGCCAGCCTACAGCGCTCAGGGGGCTCTGGAGCAACTGCCACCCAGGGCCAGCTCGGAGCCTACAAGGAGCCAGACAAGAAAGCCCAGCTCCTCTTCCAGGACTCAGGATGGCAAATTAGTGACAAGCTGAGGAAAGGAAAGGCCAGGCGGCATGTGACAGGTGTCGTCCTGGGGGACAGCATGGGGTCAGATCCTGAACCTCACCAGCTTCACGCTGCTGAACACCTCCCGCCTCTGGGCTTGTCCACCCGCTTGGACTCAGGTGCCTGGGAATGTTTCCCAGCCAAGGGGGAGAGATTGCTCCTGACCCCAGGAGACAAGCTGAGGGACCTGTGGTAAGAACGGCGCTATCTCCCTGGCCACCCCCGGGTGTTCCAATACCTACATCTTTCCTGAATCCACTGAACTGGTTCCCCTTGGCGGTCTGGTCTAGTCTGATACCAGCCTCTCCTGATTTGAGGGAAAAAGGATAGAAAACTTGGCTTTTATGACACAAAGACTAAGGTCCAGAGCCTCCCTGTCCAGCCTGGTAACCACGAGCCATGGGCAGCGATTGGTATTTAAATATGTTGAAATTAAATAAAACATAAGCTTCACTTCCTCAGTGCCACTAGCCTCATTTCAAATACTCGAAAGCTGCTGTGGCTGATGGCTCTCGTGTGGGACATTTCCATCATCTCAGCCCTGGACCCGAGACTCGTGGCGGGAGTGGCCCACCCCCTGTAGGAAAACAGCATGGAGCATCCAGAATGCTACTTACAACTCTGCTCCACTCTTTTCCCCCAAGGAACCCCATCAGCATGCAGGGGAGAGGAGGTGTCCTTGGTACCAACAGCACTGTCACTTAGGATGCTTAGTCGCAAAAGCTGACCTGCTGTGGCAGCTTAAGCAGAAGGGAGACCCCGGGGAGGCCGGACGTGGGCAGCAGGTTAACAGACCTTCTTGCTTCTCCATGAGAATGTGACCTTGGGTTAAATCTCTAGCTCTCAGCTTTCCCAAGCAACAAGGAAGGAGCCTTTGGAGAGGCAAAGGACAAGCTCTCCTCCTGAAGAGTATGCCCTGGTCCCATGTGTTCATCATCTTGAACTCAGTTTCTTAAGGCGTGTTCACCACCGTCAGATTTTGTCAGGTACTTATGACATCCTATGGGTCCCTGGGCGACGTTTCCTTCCATTGTTATCCCCAGCTTGCTGATGAGGAACGTCAGGCTCAGAGAGGTTGTGCAATTTGCTCAGGTTACACAGCTCATCAGGGCAGAGCTGGGATGCAAAGTCAGGAAGCTTGAGTCCTCCTGAGCTCCCTCTCTACCATGTGTCACACCCAGGGGACAAGGAAGGACAAAAGGATTCCCTGTGAAGGTTAAAAGCCTGCAGATCAGTGTCCAGGAACATCTTGCTTTATATGCTTTCCTCTGCCTCTTTTTTATCTCCTTCTCCATTTTTCCTGGCCTCAGGTCTCAGTGAATATTGTTCATATAAATAGGAAAATGATCATCAAATCATTTTATCTGGCTGGACAACAGTTAAAAGCCTTTGAGAAACTTGTTAATCTCTTAAATTGCCATATAGGTAAACACAGAAAGCTGAGCATGGCGGCGCATACCTATAATCGCAGAGGCTCCAGAGCTGAGGCAGGAGGATGGCAAGTTCAAGGCCAGCCTCAGCACCTTAGCCAGGTCCTAAGCAACTCAGTGAGACCCTGTCTCTGAATAAAATACAGAAAAAGGGCTGGGGACGTGGCTCAGTGGATAAGCGCCCTTGGGCTCAATCCCCAGTATCCCCTCACCCACAAGAAAAAACATAGAACCTGCATGTTTTATTTTTAACTGACAACTAATGATTATATATATATACCAAGGGGGCACAGTATAATGTCTCATTACATGCACACCTTATGGAATGATCAGATCAGGCTGATTTGCATATCCCATCATCTCAAATGTTTGTCATTTCTTTGTAGTGCGAGCATTTAGAATCCTCGCAGACTCTTTGAAGTGAATAACACATTCTTATTAACCACGGTCTCAGAGCTGTGCAGGAGATCACAGAACTCACTCCTCCTGCCTGTCTGTACGTCCCCTGGCCCCTGTTGACCTCCTCCTGTCCACCCCATTGCCCCTGCCAGCCTCTGCTACCACTGTCCCCCTCTCTGCCCCTGTCATCTAACCTGCCTCTTAGATGCTTACCTCGATGTTACTTGAGCTTTTCATTTATTGTACTTAAATGTTTTCATTATTCACTGTTAAACATTAGATCAGTTATCCATCCATGCAGTAACAAAGAGCTAATGCTCACTGGATGCCTGTGTCAGGCCCCGTGCTTAGTACCTGCATGAATCAGCTCATGTATCCCTCTGGAAGGCCCCTCAGGTAGATATTATTATTGTCGTTGTCACGCCCATTTTAGAGATGGGGAGAGGAAGGCAGAGAGGATGGCCTGTTTGCTCAGCGTGGCTGCCTGGCTCCAGAACTCACAGGGACGCTAGCTGTAGAGTGTCTGGCCATGTGCTAGGGAGGGCTGACCCCAGGAGAGCTCACAGCTAGGACAGAAGGGAAAGTGCCAAGTGTCTGGGGAGGTGCAGGTAAACTGCTGGGGGAGAAGGAAATCAGGACCCGACTTGGAAAGGCAGATAAGATCGGGCAGGGAGAGGTGGGAGGCGGTCCAGGTGAAGGCGCCATTGGCCAAGGCTCCAGGAGGGAATCTGACACACACGGTGGGGCGGGGAGGACTCCTGGAGGGGCTGGACTGTCCGGGCTGTGAGCAGAGGCATAGCTGTTTAGCCAATCGCTAAAATGCTTCTCCGTGGGTCAGTAAAGAGCCACAGCCCCAGGTGCACCAGTCCCCTTAATGTCCTCCCCAACCAGTGTCTGCATCTTGGCATCTGGCCCTGTCAGGGACCTCAGGGTGCCCTGTCTGCGCTGGGGTCATAGGAGCTGGTGGAGGCCTGGCCTTGCTGGTAGTTAAATACTTAGAATATCATCCCCGAGTGGAAGGCGTGTTGGGGAAGATGATGGCTGCAGCGTCACAGGGGCCTTCGGGCCTGGAGGATGGACAAGGGCAGAGTGTGACTAAACTGCAAACCCTGCTCCCCCTCCCTCGGCTTGGAGCCCGCTGACCTGCCCCTCTGGCAAAAGAGGGCCCCGCCCCTCCTGCGAGGAAGGCCCCGCCCCTCTGGCCAGGAAGACACGCCCCTCTGGGGAGGAAGGCCCCACCCCTCTGGAGAGGGAGGCCCCGCCCAATGGTGAGAAAGGCCCCACCCCTCTGGCTGGGAAAGCCCTGCTCCTCTAGCTGGGAAGGCCCCGCCCCTCAGGGGAGGTAGGCCCCGCCCCTCTAGGGAGGAAGGCCCCGCCCCCTCTGCCTGGGAAGGCCCCGCCCCTCCGGCCGGAAGCCGCCCTTCTCCACAAATCCTTTGGTGACTAACTCCAGCAGCTGTTGGGAGCTGGTACCACAGGCCCTGGGGCTAGTGCTTCTCCAGATCCCCACTTAACATCACCGGCCCCGCCCAGATGCAGTTATTCTGCCAGTTTCACAGATGGGGGAGTCAGAAGTTCAAGGACGTGCCCAAGGTCACACAGCTAAGTCAGGAAGGGATGGGCGGGAAGCTGTCCTCTGGGTCACCTCCCTGTGGCCCTACACTGCCCTGGCATTTTGCATCGTCTCTGCTGCCAGAGCCGAGCTCCTCGCAGGCAGGGTCAGGGCCGTCCATCATCTGGTGCTCTCTGCGGCAGCCATCCAGGGCCTGGCGTTGGGAGGGTGAGACAGCGAGATCAGTCGGGGACACGGCAGCAGGGGGTGGGACAGGGACAGATGTAAGAACCTGTTAGAAGTTTTGAAAGAGTCCCCCAACAAGACACAGAAGCCGTGCATCATGGGTGCCATCTCTGTGCCTCTCAGGGAGACATGTCACTGTCGGCCTCCTCCCTGCTCTTGGATGTCCCAAGGGAAACCACACGGACCTCCCAGAATTTTGGGCTCTTTCCCATTTGCCTGGAACGGGCAGCCCCTTGTATGCTCCGTATTTGGAGCTGAGGTCACTGCGAACACTCCGGAAAAATCTTTCTTAAAAAATAGAATTAACAGAAATTAGCCCTTAAAGCCACGAGGGCAAATTGAGAGCTGCCCATCAGGGCAGGGCCGAGGCAGGAGCCCAAATGCCCGGGAGCGAGCGGCCTGCAGAGAGGATGGTCTCTGAGCGCAACCGGCTTCACAACCATCTGCCTCTGCCAAGCTTCCGCTTTTATTTTTATTTCTGAATGCCTTCAGAAATAGTGATCTCAATCGTGGCCAACACGTAGCTGGGTTTCACGTGGTGGGAGATAGCCCAGGTGGCAAATCTGGTCACTTACTCAGTGGACAGATCGGAGTTAATTTTACATTCTTCAAAGTCTGACGTTGCCCACAGAGTCTCTGCACATAGGAGGGTTTCCTGGGTTTCCATTGATTTAATCAGTCCTCCACCTTCCATTTTACCCTCCTCATGGACTGCATCTTTTTTTTACAGCTACAATATGAGGTGCTATAAATTCCAATTTTTATGTTATTGTAGGGTTTTTTTTCCTGAAAAGGTATATATTTTTATTTTTTTAATTTTGGAAAATATAAGAAGAAAGATTAAAATTACACAATTCTGATACCCACATGCAGCCCAAATTAGTATTTTAGTGTATTTTCTTATCTTTTTTTAAATGCAAATAGGGAAGGCTTTTTAAATGGTTGTACTATGTATGTATAACTTTATATCTTTTTATTTCCCTTAATAGCATACAATAAGCATTTCTTAGTACTGCTCCAGAATATCTATACACATCATTTTTAATGACTGCAAAATATTCCACCTTCTGAATGGATTGTAATTTCCTAATGGTTCCTGGGTTGCAGGTCATTTGAGTTGTTTCCAATTTGTGAATTGCTGTTCTTTCCTAACTACCCACAGTAGCACGACTAAGCTGTCTATGGAGAGGAAATAGATATAAAAAAAGAGGTCTATTTGGAGGAGAGTGACTGAGGAGTTAATCCGTGGGGCCTCAGATGGCCTGTGTGAGCAAGAAATTGCAGAAGGAGAGCCCCGACAGGAAGCCCTGCCCAGGCATCCCACACTGTTCCTTTTGCAAAGAGCAAGGCCTTGTGGGAAGACTAAGGCAGAATGGCATCCACCTGGCTCACATCTCAAGTGCCTGAAAAGCCAGGAATGGCCCAACTGAAACCAGGGGGCTGCTCTAGGGAGCCCTGGGAATCCCGCCCATCTTGCTGTACCAGGTTGTGCTACAGTGAAGCGCCCAAGAGCACACTCAGAAGGCCAGGGTTCACCTAGTTCTTCTGTCCAAAGTTCATGGCATGCACTTGACCCAGTCCACAGAGGAGAAGACCCCACAATTCCAGGAGGTATTTATGGGGTGGCTACGTTTGCTCCTTTATCATTCTAGATTTTAATTTCCGGTCCGTGTATGTCCCCCCCCCCCACCATAAGAACATCACCTGGGAGGAGGACTCCTTCCTTGGTGGAGGAATTTGGTCAAGAATCAGCCAGTGGGGTTCGGACCTGCCCAGGAATGTAGGCCAAGGGAAGAGCTGGCCAAGAGGGTGGATCTTTGCCCCAGGCCTCTCTTCTCTCCTCACTGCCAAGTTCAAGTGCAAGCCTGGCTGGCCCTTTGGCAGTCTTTTATCCTGCTACTCTGTGAGTCCCTGGCATAGGATCCCCCTCCCAGGCCACTCCCTGGGCCCCACACAGCATGGCCTGAGTGGGAAAGGAAACCTGTGAGTGGCAAACCAAGGACCTGGCTGACCTTCCACTGCTCTGCAGCCCCTCCCTCCCTCCCTCCCTCCCCGAGGCGCTGTCCTTTAGACCCCTGAGCACGTCAGAAGAGCATCTCACAAGGCGCATTTCGTGCTATGCCCCACATCCTGGTCATCTGCCTCCTTTCTTGATGGCCGTTTTAGGCCCCAGGCACTAATCCAAAGGCCTCATCTAACAAGCCTACAGGTGTGGCCAAGGCCAGTCAGACTTGTGCAGTTTGAGGTGCCCTGGAATATCGGGGCCATGTGGCCACACTAAACCCCCTTGCTAGATGGAACACTGGGGACCAGGTTTGATATCCTTGTCCTCAACACAGCCCCTCGCCCCACGGAGACAGTCAGTAGACAGGGAACCCCCGGGAGTTCCTCCTGTGCATGTATTTATTATTTCTCAGGTTCATCTTGCATCCTCCCTCCTACCTCTAACCCCCTGGGCTACTCCAGTTCACACTGAATCTCTAAAAGAGCCCGGCACTGCCTCTCCCCATTCCCTCTGCCAGGGTGCTCTTTACAAACCCTACTCTCTCCCCATTCTGGGCTCAAGACCGTGTCTCCCAGCCCACCCCACTCCTCTCACCCCAGGCTGATTCTGGAGCCGTGACTTCATTGTCTCCTAAGGCTTAGTGCATCCCAGAGGGAGGCATAATGGCCCTTTGCTCATGCTGTCCACACTAGACCATGAGTTCACGGAGGACTGGGACCTCTGCAGTATCACCAAGGACAGACGCTTGGGCATAGTGGTACTTATTTATTCCTTCATCCACTCAACAGATATTTATAGAGCATCCACCATAAGGCCTACCTTCCTGGAGCTTACATATTACCAAAGAAGACAGACAAGAAACAAATGCATAAATAATAAGACATCAGATACAGTAGTATAAAGAGAAATAAAACAGTTATTCCAACAAGGTACAAGTGATAAGAGGTGCTATTTTTGGTAGAGTGATCTAAGGAGGCAGCAAGCCACATGGATATCTCAGGACAGATCTTGTCAGGCAGAGAGAACAGTAAGTGCAAAAGTCCTGGGGCAGGAGCATTCTTTACATGCACAAAGCCCAGCAAGGAGGATGAAACAGAGCATGTGAGGAGACTGGTGGAAGATGGAGTCCAAGGTGGGCAGGGTCAGTACCTGCAGGGCCTTTTAGGCATGCCAAGGAGTTTGGTTTCTATTGCCTGAGTGGTGAGAGACTCAGTAAAGTTTTGTTTGATTGAATTCTTTGAGTTGAATTGCACTAAAACAACTTGGGTTTCATTAGGACAGACAAGTTTTGAACCTTGCAATATCCTCCGTCTGCCCTGATCATCTACCAACTGGGGAGTGTGATGAACAACCCCACTTAGCACCTTCAAGACCTCACCTGTCCTGGAACTAGCACAGTCTTGCAAAGTGTCTCCGCGTTCTTTCTCCTGGTACCACTGTTGTCAGCCCCTCCTCCATGCACCAGGTCCACTGTGATGGCAGGTCTGGTACAGGGGACATCTGCACTAAAAAGCAACATGATCCCAGTGTGGCCCGTTATTTCTGCCTTTCCCAGAGTCTAAAAAGACTTTGAGGGTCCCTGGGATTTATTCTGGGCCCTCGGCAAAGTCCCAGGGCCTGACTTTTAACCTAGTTTTTACCCAAGCCTGGTTCTCATTAAATCTCAATTATGTGGAATTTCTATCCTTAATGCAACTGGAAATGAGCCATATTTTGCTATTTTTATCATTTGACTGCATCTTTATAACCCATTTCAGAGTGTTATGCCCCAGAGTAAAGTAGGGGAACCACCAGAATTTAAGCTAAGCAAATTTACAGATTTCAATTACACATTCATCAATTCATCTAGCAAACATCCGTTCATTCACCCAAAGAAAGCTGGCTGAGGCAGGGTAAGCTCTGAGATCCAGCAGGAGGCAGGGTGAGCTCTGCCCTCGTGGAGCCAGGGCTCCACGGGTGACGAGAAATAACAGACCCCAGAGTCGATATGACATGTCATCTTGAATGGCGACAAGGGTCACTCTGTGCAAGTCGGAAGGGTACAAATACAAGTAGCCCGTGACGACACAAAGGACAGCAGTCGCATGATCTAAATAGTGTCGTGCACGGATTGTGTGCAGGGTGCTGTGGAGGTGGGGGGTGACTAACTGCATTGTGGGTGTGGCGGCCCTTGGGGAGCAGTGTCCAGAGGGGGTGATATTTGATCAATATCTTGAAAGACGGCTAGAGAGGGTGGAAAGAGAAAGAAACAACAACAGGAAAAGAGAGAGAGATGGATGAACACAGGATGTTCCAGAAATGACCGATCATTTGGTGTGGCTGAGCATGTCGGTGCTAAATAGGCATGGAACGGAAGTACGAGACTTTTAGGGTGGAGGGGAAGTCTTAAAGTCACGGGGTCTATTGTACATTTGAATCTCTGCCCCACCCCCAATGTCCTCCCCAGGGCTTGTCCAGCCAAGGCCCCTCCCACCTTCCCAGTGCCAAGCCTCCTCCAAGTCTGTCTTACAGTAGAGCAGAGACCGGGCCCCTGGAGCTGCTCACCATGGCCGGGCTTGCAGAACTAGTCCGTTCCTCATTCAGAGGCGGTTCCTGGCTGCTCAGACACTTTCCGAGCACCTTTGTGCAGGGCATGTGTTACCCAGTTTCCAGAGTGGAACCTGGTGCTCATTAGCTGTGTGACTTGCTAACATGTGGCCATTGACCCAGGTGCCTTGCAGCGCCAGAATTAAAATCCAAAGCTGTCTGGCTTTTTTTTTTAACATTTAGTTAGCACCTACTCCGACAAAATCCCCCTGTCCTGGGCATTAAAGCAGAAGGAGCCAAGATGAATAAGCATGGTGTCTGCATTCCTGAGATCCCCCTTTGAGGGCTTTGGACAGTGGAGCCAACACCCAGTTCTTGTAATTATGCATATTTGGCGTTGGCTTGTAGCCTGGCTGCTACAACAAAGGAAAGGGACGTTTTGTTCAGGGCAGTGCACAGGCCCATCCTGTTTGGGGCGCTGGGGTGAGCCCACTGCAGCCTCCCGGCAGAGCCCTTGGCTGGGAGATGAAGAGGTCTGTGTGCCAGAAGGATTCAGGCAGGGGATGGACCTGGGAAGGTGGAAGGGAGGCAATGGGTGTGTACAGTCAGACCGAGCGGAACGAAGCTTCAGCTTGGACACATCCCAGGGCTGAGCAGAGGAGAATTTATAGCAAGGCCCAGGGGCTGGAGAGCTGGGAGCAGAATGAGCACAGGTGTGAAAGTCAGCTGGAGCCAGCTGTGCGGGCGCACTGTGCGGCAGCGCCCCTGTAGGCAGATTGTGGTACTGCGCCGTCATGGCTGCAGGAGAAGGGAGTGGGCAGGACCTGACTCGGTGCCTTTCCCTACTTTTTTCTGGATCCAGTGTTGTTTCTCTTCATCTAATGCCTACATTTACATTAATTTTGGCTACTTGTTCAATGGCAGATGTAGATGAAGGTGCCTAGTTGTAAAGCTTCCAGGAAGTGGCACTTCCACCCTGGTCCCTTGCTTACTCCTGACCCTCATTGCTCAGGGGAGGGAGGTGTCCAAGGGCAGGTGACGGCTGTGCCTTACCCCCTCCCTGCTCCCATAGGACCAGCTCCTGCACCTCAGCCAAGTCTCCCCGACTTCCGCACCTGCACCCTCTATCCTGATGGCGGGAGGCTCCTGGCCTCCACCCGCCATGAGATTGGCTTTGACTCTTCCTTGGGTGGAAGTTCCTCTGCCCCGACCCAGGACCGTCCCCAGAACACGGCCCCTTCCCTGAGAGATGGAGAACGGGGTTCTCCCGAGAAGGGATGAGCCTCACCTCCGCCCCCCGCCCCCCCCCCCCCCCGCTGGTGGAGACGGGGCGGGGGGCGGTGGCCCTGGAGGCTGGCATCAGGAAGCGCCCTTCTCACCGTCCCTTTACAAAGATGGCAAGGTCCCCTCCTGGTCCCCATCATGGCGCCCTCCAGCCTCAGCCCAGTGCGGAAAGGCAGCACGAAGCCTGGGAGGGAGCCTTCAGTGTGTTCTCCTCTCACCCCATGAGCCTGCGGGAGGCCACGTGGCTGACTTGCGTGGACCTGGAGCTGCCTCTGTCCCTTCTCTCTTCCCTGATTTAGGCCCCGGGGAGGGGGTCTTCTCTTTCCTGTCTTCTTCTGTGTTCCCTTTATTATTTTTTTCTTTTTACTGGGAAATTCTGTCCCATCTCTGTCCCCCGCCCCTCAGAGGAGCCCCCTCATTCTGCATAGTGACATTCTCTTTTTGATTCTTATCATCTCAATTCTTTCCGGGGCTTTGGTGCATTTATAGCCGGTCTCATCCTGAAGGGACTTGAACTAAACTCACAGTATGAGTTAGATGTAAGAGAGCCACAGAACCAAGATAACAATACAAAAACTTTTCATGAAGACCAAGGAAGACCGTTTTTCCAGAACATCTCTCCTGGGATTTGTCACTTCAACTGAGCACAAAGTTTAGCTTTGAGTTTCCTGGCTACCAAGGTAAAAATGGAAATAAGGGTCGTATAACACTCATCATCTAATTTAAACACATACACACACACAGACACGCACCATCATGTTTAGAAAACAGGCGCTTCACCAAAGATTCTTTCCAGCTTTAGCAATTTTAGTTCAGGGCGGATATGCTTAAGATCTTTCTGGATCTCCTGGAAAGCTTTAAAAATTCTGTAACCAAGTCTAGGGGTGAGACTAGGGATGAGTGAACCGTCCTCAGGGTCTCTGGAAGTCAACGTGTGGAGTCTGTGACGGCACTCATTGTCCAGGAGTGTCCCCTCGGGTACAGGAACCATGACCTTCTCCTTCTCTGGTGGCTCTGCCCTCCCTCCAGGGGTTCACCGCAGAAGCGTCCCAGGCACGGGGCGCCTGTCCGTGGGCCAGCTTTGGGTAGAAAGTCTGGGACCCCAGAAGCACTCAGGAAACGGCAGGTGATAAAAACTCACGATAATGACGCCGACGGGGAGGACGTAGGTCAAGGTACCCGGAGGAAGGTCAAATGGGAATTGTCTACCATCGACCGCAGCCCCCTGCCCGCTCCCCACGCTACAGGACCCCCGTCTGAAACGGTACTGACCCAAAGCCACCCGCAGCTCCAGGACCCAGCGGGAGAGCCAGGAACCACGCGTGGCTACTTAAAATGGCATCAGTTACGATGCTAGTTCCCTGGTCCCAGGAGCCACCTTCCAGGTGTCCCAGCGCGCCCCAGGGGGTCGTGGGTCAGCACCCAGGAGGGCATCTCATGAGGGCAGAAGGTCCCCCGGGCAGAGCTTCCTCGGGAAGAGGCTCCTGGTCTTTCCCCTGGCCCCTCTGTCCATATTCTTGTTATTTCTTCCTAAACATCCGACTGTCACTTTAAGGAGAAGAGAGGCTCGCTCCTGTGTTAAGTCTGCCTTCGAGAGAGGACAGGGGCGGGAGGTGGGAGGACGCCCAGGCCCACAGCCAGCGGGGACAAAGTCCCAGCCAGGGACAAGCTCCAGGCCACCTCGGCCTCTCCTTTAGATCCCCTCTGTTCAGCTGTGCGGAGGAGATCCGCGCTTGGCCTTTCCAAACTGATGGGTCGATTTTAAATTTTGGATCTTTACTCGCGAGCACCTCTGTGACTGCTGAAGACTTGGAGCGCGTTTAGATTCCGGGGCGTTTCTCTTGCTATTTTTCTTGGCGGGGTTCATTAGGATGCGCTCAAAGGCTCTGTCAGTGAGTTTCCACAAGGTTAATGAACAAATTCAACTTCCTGTGATTTAGTTTACACCTTTACAGGAACAGGCGGAATGCGATGTAACACGTATTCTAACAAATGTCCTTTCTGAGACTAAATATAGAGCCTCAAGTTTACAAGTTCCCAGTCCTCGGGAGATAAGGACTAAAAGAAAAAGAAAATCAAACCATGCTGGCAGAGTATGGGATAAATAGAGGCTTAACCTCCAGGGTGTGGGACTGAGATATGTGTCACTTAGAATTAGATCCAGCTAGGAGTGACAGCTCAGAGAGCAGGTGTTGAACCAAGAAAGTTTATGTCTCATACAAACAAAGTCTGAAAGTAAGAATCCAGGGCAAGTACCGTCACTTTTGCAGCTGTCAGAAACCCAAGTGCTCTTCTCCTGTGGCTCTGTCTCCATCAACATGTGGCTTCCACCTCATGGTCCAGACAGGTTGCTAGTGTGCCAGCCATCAGGCCCACTTTCTTGCCCATAGAATGAAGGAAATCAGAGAAATTTGAACCTCTTCCCTTCAGGGCCTTTCATGAAAGTCTCATTTGAAACTTCTGCTTCTCCTTCATCATAAGAACCAGTCTCCTAGTTGCAAGGCAGATGAAAACCATGATCTCTATGCTAGGTACTCATGAGCCAATTAAAACTTGGGGATTACTAAGGAAGAAAAGGAGAACCCATGTGGAGGGACACCAGCTGTCTCTGCCGCAGTGTGAAGATTTCTTCATTAAATTTCCAAGGAAAGGGTCATGGCTAACTCATGTCAGTTCATTCTTGTGTTTCTTTTCAAATATTTTTCTGAGGGTTTTCTTCCCCCTCTGTGTTTCTCAACTACAATCATAACTGAGAATCAAGTACTGGGAGCTGGGCTTTATTCCAGAAGCTACAGGGCTCTGCCTATACCCCTTCCCACCCCTCTCCACCATCACCTTCTACCTGTCCATCTTCCCCATCTCTCTCCCCCTCTCAGGCCCAGATGCACCCGGCTGAATTCCTCCCAGGCACCACGCCCCCAGGCTGCCTCTGGCCTTTCCACGTGCCGCAGCCTCCACTATGAATGGTACCCACAGCTCTGCCTCTGAGTCCGACCACCTGTGACTGTATTCCACACTGCTGCTTATAGCTGTGTGCCCTTAGACAAGTTACCTAGCCCCTCTGTGCCTCCTTTCATTATCTGTAGAACTTTAGAGTTCTTGGCATGATCAAGTGAGCCAAGGAAAGCACTCAGAACCGTGTCTCACATGTGACTTTGAGGTCCCCAAGGTCAGAGAACTGGATGGCGCATCCGCTGCTCCTGGAGAAGAGAATTCCCGCAGCTTGGCTCTCGTCCTGTTTCACTTGTGAAAGACGGGAGCTTGCTGAGGGTTTAGAAGCCGATGGGAGAGACACAGAGAGGAGGAGGGTGAGACTGAGGGACACAGGGAGCTGAGTGACGGAGCCCCATCCCCAGGGCAGCAGGAGTGGGGAGGAGGCATGGGTTCCTTCTCTGGGATGAGACGGCGAGGGCCGGGAATGCGCAGCTGTTTTGGATAAGGTGGAGGCTGTCGCTGTTCTGTGTCATTTCTGCTCTGTCCCACGTGCTTGTGCTTTGGCACTTCAGCCCTTGATACACCGTCCTCAGAAGATGTGACGGAAGGCCAGAGGGCACGTCATCACCTCTTCACCCGGTGCCCCAGCGCTTGCCCGTTTCAGGCTGTTTACGGAATCACCATCCAGGGGGCTGAGTGCCGCGGTGACCTCCTGACACAGAATGCTGACTTCTCCCTGCAAGCGTGGCCTCTCCCCAGGGGCCTTTGTTCCACTGTCCTGGCAGAGTGTCTGGTCACTCAGGACAGCGGGACGTGGTCCTCCGAGTGACCGCCCC